>NW_028245015.1:0-222093 GCF_964263255.1 Lissotriton vulgaris
TGCGTTCTGCTTGAAAAAGAGGAGTTTGACAAAAAGCTCTGCTCCAAGGCATTTTCTCACTCTGCACGCATTTTTCCCCCTCCTGAGGCGGAAGCCGGGAGGTCTCTTGCCTTTCCTCATATTTTAAATTGTTTTAAATACTGTGTTGTGTATTTTGCACTTTGGCTACACCCGAGTTGAACTGGTGTGTTGTGACCCCCTGAGCTCAATAGCGCTTCAGACCCCTTCTCACCCCCTCCCCTCTTGCTCCGGACCTACTCTCGCCCGAGTGTTGACGCCGAGAGCAGAGCACCGGCTTTGGCGGCCATTTTGGGTCAGGTTGGGCTCGTGACGCGATTTGCGGCGTCATAAAAGGGACGCGAGGGAGAGTGCTGGTAATTTCTGACTCTGCACGCATTTTTCCCCCTCCTGAGGCGGAAGCCGGGAGGTCTCCTGCCTTTCCTCATATTTTAAATTGTTTTAAATACTGTGTTGTGTATTTTGCACTTTGGCTACACCCGAGTTGAACTGGTGTGTTGTGACCCCCTGCTCTCAGTAGCACTTCAGACCCCTTCTCACCCCCTCCCCTCTTGCTCCGGACCTGCTCTCGGCCGAGTGTTGACGCCGAGAGCAGAGCACCGGTTTTGGCGGCCATCTTGGGTCGGGTTGGGCTCGTGACGCGATTTGCGGCGTCATAAAAACGGACAGGGATGACTCCGCGCAGCGGACGCTATCAGCGGGCACGCCAGATCTGCGCCGGAGTCGTGCCAGAGTCATGCCCGTCTGCGCCCGTCCGCGATACGGCAGCGGACGGTGTGGCGGTAGACTCTGGCCATAGGCTTACGTATTCTGCAGCTGCTCTACTATCTTACAACTCCAATACTGCGTCCTGTCGGTCTGTTTTTCCAGGCCGCTCTAAAGGTAAATGCCGCTGTCCTAGCTGCGGATGGTATCATAACATATACCGGGCTTCTGAGGGACCCCATTTACTCCCCGTAAATAACTTTAAGTGCTTATTGTTAAACACCCGCTCACTGCATAGGCACGCTTTAGATATTTTTGAGTTACTTACTGTTGAGAAACCACTTTGTCTTATGCTCACAGAAACCTGGCTCAATGAGTCTTCTAACCCTGATATCGCGGCAGCCATTCCTCCCGATTATATAGTCTATAGACAGGATAGGGCACTGGGTAAAGGTGGGGGTGTTGCACTTATAGTTCAAAGATCTTTTGCGTGTGCAATTATTCCATCCTTGCCTATTTCTGGTTGCGAATCCCTCGCCTTTTCCATTGCACTCTCCCCGCACCAATCATTCTCAGGGTTCTTAGTCTATAGACCTCCAGGTCTGAGGGGTTCCTTCTTTGATGAGCTTCAATCAGCTATCACAACTCTATGCCTGAAGGTGGAACGCTGCATAATGCTAGGGGATTTCAACATCCACATGGATGTCGAGTCGGACAGTGAAGCTATCAAAATCACGGGCATCACTGCTCCTCTTGGTCTAACCCCTTACATCTCAAGTGCGACTCATGATAAGGGTCACACTCTTGACCAAGTGTTCTCCACCATTCCCCTTATTATGTCCCGTCCCAGATCGACGGGGAGAGCATCCGTGGTTGCCTTGGGGCTGTCTTCGACTGGTTTCAGCGAAGCAGCCTCAAGTGCAACCCTGATAAATCTGAGGTGCTCTTCTTTGGCTGTCAGGCAGACCCGCCTTGGCAGGAATGGTGGCCGGTGTACATGTCACCCCCTTCCTCTTCCTCCGTGGTTGCTAAAAACCTGGGGATCAAAATCGACAACACCCTTTCGTTGAAAACTCAGATCTCAGGTCTCACCAGCACCTGCTTTGGTCTGCTAAAAATGCTGCGTAAATTCCTTCCTCTGCTTCCTTTAGTCCACAGGAAGTTGACAGTTCAGGCTCTGATCTGTTCCAGGATTGACTATTCAAATGTTCTCTACCTGGGTTTACCGGATTACCTCCTTCATAAACTTCAGGTAGTACAAAACTCCGCTGCAAGGGCTATTTTCGGCCTACCTCGGCAAGCTAGGTCATCTGAGTTGCTTTCCTCCCTTCATTGGCTCCCTGTCAAGAAGCGTATTATTTTCAAAGCTCTCACATTAGCCCATAAGGCACTCCATTTGGTTGGGGCCTCGTACATTCAGAAACGGCTCCTTTTCTATAAACCCACCAGATCTCTCCGATCTGAATGTCTCGGCCTGGCAACGGTTCCTACCATTAGGAAGGTCAGGATAGGTGGACGTTCCTTTAAACATCTCGCCGTCAAACTATGGAACTCCCTTCCTGTTGATCTTCGACGTACCTCCAATCTGCTTGCCTTTAGAAAGGCTTTGAAAACTTGGCTTTACAATCAGTAATTTGTTATGATTCTGTTCTTTACATCTTTCTTTCTCAGCTACGGGTCAGAAAGCGCCGGGACACTCTTTGGAGTAGCCGTGCGCTATATAAGTTACCCCATTAACATTAACAGTAACATTGCAGAGTTTAGTTTACCTGCGCGGTGGTGCTACCACCAGCCCCCTATTAACAGATCTAAGGACACTGATTCTAGGGCTGTTATAAAGTTAACTTGGGAAAAGTACAATTTGACTCCAGGAAACTGTTACCCAGACCGTTTAACGAATTACATTTGCATTTGTTTCTCAGTGAATATGTTTTGGTGGTTTTTGAAGAGGGTTCAATGTTAGGACAGTGAAAAGTACAAATTGAAGTGAATGGCTTACCTTATAGTTTTCATTTTCTTAGTCAAAGTGTTTTTTTATATTTTAAAGGAAAATGTGCTTAAGAGTAGAAAGCTGTGCTGCTTATACTCTGTATTCACAAATGGATTCACAAATGAAGGCAAAGGCAGACCGGTGGATTGACAGAGACAGGGAGAGCAAGAGCAGGAATTCTCAGCAGTCCCAGTGGGTGATTTTGGGGTGTTGGAACACCGGAGAAAACAGAAGGCATTAAAACTTGAGCAACAAATTACAAACCGGAGAAAAAATGTTTTAGGCAGATCTTAAAAGTCCCTCATAGCACCCCGTGTACTTGGTACATAAGGAATTGGGGTCTAAGTATATTTCTGATATAGTGGCTGTTAAATCCCTAATTTACTGGGTGAAGATCTGGTCCAATGAGGAGGCAGACTTTGACAGATTGGTAATCCAGGACTGCCTTTCTCTTGATCATGCAGTGAAAATTCTGTGGCTAAAATATGTTAAGGATACCTTCACCTTATTAGGAACAGAAGATTTGTACACTAGTCATGATAAGGTAAGATCCCAAGACAAGGCGATTATTTGTTTTTAAAATATTTTGTGGCACACCAAGAGGAGAAGGAGCTCAGGAAACTTACGGTCAGAGAATATATTTTAGTAAAATCGGTGCAAGGCACCAAACCATATTTATTTCATGTAACAAGTGCACAAGACAGATTTTTAATTACTCATTTTAGACTGAATTTATTTCACCATTTACTGGTTTCACCCCCTGGTTTTGCCGTGCATGTAGAACACGGAGGTCCCTGTGGCTGCGGCAATAGGTCTCCATAGGACACTCCCCTTCGAATCCATTTTCTGTGCATGGTATTCACACCCTAGATGAATGTTCCTTAAAGGGCTTTTAAAAGATCTTAGATTCAGGCAGGCTTGTGATGCCTTACTGTTTTTACAGGTCTTAACTGATATTCATACACTTTTTGTGTTTTATATTTTTTAGGATCTGAATTAAGGCTAAGAAACACCTCAGGTGACTGAAGGCCACTAGAGCGTTTGCAAGTTTAACACATTGCTTTGCTGCTATAAATGCATTAAACATTATCTGTGTGACCCGCTCATGCTAAATTAATTTTGACCAGGATCTGATTTATTATATTTATTTTCTTAAGAAATGGCTGCTGCGAGTCTTGTGAATCTAAGAAACCAGTTGGGATAGTAAGACATAGTGCATTCAGTGTTCTCTAATTTTGTACATCTGGTTGCTTTACAGATGAAACATGCACCTGATGTTTTCATTTGAAGTGTTTTCATTTATTGTTATATTTTTTATATCAAATAAAGATTATAATTATTATTATTATTACTATTATTATTATTAATATTATTGTTATTATTAGTAGTATTATTATTATTATTATTATTATTATTATTATTATTATTATTATTATTATCAATATTAATATTATTAGCAATGCCACAATACTTAAGTATTTGAGACAATAGCACTTTCCATGGTCACTTTTTGTGTAATCATCCCGGCCTCACAAGGTCAGTCATATCTATGTAACTAGCCATAATATTGAAAAACAAATACAGAATGGACATAATATTGAAGTAAAAATATAGAATGGACAAAATATTGAATGGACACAATATAGTAGTTAAAAATATCGAATTTAAGGTAAGTAATATCGATTGTCAAAATATAGAAGTCAAAATATTGAAGTATATAATATAGGCATTAACATATATCGAATTTTTAACAATACATTTTTTTAAAGTGTTTAGTATGTTAGTATATGTGTGAAAAGTGTATTTTTTTTGTAATGTAAGTTTAATTTATTTTAAGTAATGAATGTTATGGTATTTAATATTTGCGTAATGTAATTCTGTAGCAGGTTGTGGGTCTATAGGGGAATAGGGTGGGAAGTAATTTAATTATATCATATTAAGTAATAATTTTTAGAATGCATTAATTATTTGTAATTTAATTTTGCATTTTAGTTCCGTAGTGGGTAGTGGGTTTATAGGGGAAAAGGGTGGGAAAAAATCTAATTGTAATTAATTAAATATTTGTATTTATTTATTGGCATTCATTTTGAATTTACAGTTAATTTATTTTTTATTTGGTCATTAATTTTTATTAATTAATTAATTGCATATTATGTTAATTGTATTCATTTATTTTCCATAGCGGATTGTGGGTTTATAGGGGAATAGGGTGGGAAGTAATTTAATTATCAATAAGT
The DNA here is from genome assembly GCF_964263255.1 of Lissotriton vulgaris. Classification (NCBI taxonomy): domain Eukaryota; kingdom Metazoa; phylum Chordata; class Amphibia; order Caudata; family Salamandridae; genus Lissotriton; species Lissotriton vulgaris. Next base: position 4,951 of record NW_028245015.1, read on the forward strand.
ATTTTTTTTTTTTTATTTATCGGTATTGATTTTTAATTTATTGTAAATTAATTTTTAATTGGTTATTTATTTTTAATATTTGGTAATTAATTTGTATTAATTGAATAATTGGTAATTATGATAATTGTATTAATGTATTTTCCGTAGCGGATTGTGGGTTTATAGGGAAAGTAATTTAATTGTAATTCATTACATATTAAAAATACGTGTTGTGTGTTGATAATGAATTTACTGTTAATTAATTATTAATTAGTATTAATTTTTATTATTAATTAGTTTGTGTTATTGAAAATTAATTAATTGTTAATTATGAATAGGTAATACATTTTTAATAACTAATATTTATTTGTATTTCTATTTGATTAATTATTACATAATATCATTTTTTTTTTTTTTTTTTTTTGGTGTAAGAATTTTATTGCACTTTTTTATCACATACAAGACAAACCGAAAATCACCTACAGTGTGTTTGCCTACAACCACAATGGGCCGGCGTCATGTAATCACAGTTTTCTGCAACAGTGCTAGTCGTACACAGCCCATCAGCCGACATCCAGCGGACCGGCGGCGTGTTATCAGATAGTATCCAGCCGTATGTCAGTGCTATGCTCACTGCCTGATACATCAGTAATCTTACGTTTTTACAGTTTTTTTTTTATCTTAACTGAAACTTAACTTAACAGTGCATTCCCCAACTTGTAGTTCTCCCCCCGCATCCTTCCCTCTGCATCACAGCATCCTCCCTCCTAAGTGTCAGTACTGTACAATTGTTCGCCCTGTGTTGTCACGTTTAGACTTTCAGTTCACTCAACTTCCGTTTCTGAATCCGACGTGCCATGTTCTAGTAAATAGGCACGTAAGTACCCCCAGTAGTCTCTGGGCCTAGAGCCGACTGGCAGTTCCTCTTCGTACGTGTTAAGCGTATCTCGACAATACACCATATCTTCAATCCAGCGTTTTACCTCTGGTGCTCTTTTGCTATTCCAGTGGATTGACACCCTTCTCTTAGCTAGCAGTAGCGCAATAGCACAGAATTTATGCTTCAAGGCTCTCAGGTGCGGAGTGATACCCAACAGACAGATCTTTGCTTCACATAGCATGTCAACTCCTAACATTTCGTTCAACACTTGTATGACTTGTTCCCAATATCCCGCTACTTTACGACAGTGCCATTCTAGATGCATGAAGTCCGCTTCCTCTTGATTACACTTGCAACATTTTGAATCTTCCCTTAAGCCATGTTTATATAGCCTCTGAGGTGTGTGGTAAACCTGATGCAAATACTTGTAATGTATGATTTTCAAATTCCCGTTGGGTGTCAGCATACCTGTAAGCATGCAAGAGGAGTCCCATTCTATGTCTGTTAGGGGTTCTGCTAGTCCAGCGCTCCATCTGTCCCTGGCCTTGTGTGTGTTGTCCCCCACCGCCCCCTGTACACTCGCATATAGCTTGAACACCAGGTGTGATGCTTTGGGTGTGGTTAAGAGTAGTCGTAGGGGTTCAAGGGTAGGCGGCTCTTCCGGATGATTGGGTAGTGTTCCCGTAGTGCTCTCTGCAGCCGATAGTAGTTGAAACTGAACTGTGGAGATGGGTTGCTGATGTAATGCAGCTTATCAAGTGTCTGGAATTCGCCATCTTTGTACAGGTCCCCCAATGCGTCTATTCCGGCCCGCCGGAACAGATCCATGCCAACCTTCTCTTGTGTTACCGAGAGGGCTGGGTGGTGTGCCAGTGGGAGTGTGGGTGCGTATAGTGGTAGGCAGTCTGCCGCTTTGCCCAACAGTCTCCATGCCTCTGTGGTCGCGTTAACTGTGTTAATATCACGGTCATGTAGCCTGCTGCGTTTATGCGTGAGTATATTGGCTAAAGGGATCAGGTCAGTATCGCCTGCCTCCACCGCCACATGTGTCAGGAAGGGCACTTCGTGGTACCAGAAGTGTGCGTACTGCGCCTGAGCGCACAAGTAATATAAGTAGAAGTCTGGTACTTTGAACCCCCCCCTGGCATATGGCAATGTCATGGTGCGCAGTTCCATCCTCGCCTGTTTACCCGCCCACAGCAAACTAAGGACTAGCGTCTTGATATTGCGGAAGACAGCAGCGGGGGGTTTTATCGGGATGTTGTTAAATAAATATAGGAATTTCGGTAGCAGCACCATTTTTACTATCGTAGCCCTGTCCGCCAATGATAGTGGAAGTCTGTTCCATTTTTTAACTTTGTCTTCCAAGGCTGCTATCGTCCGCCCGTAGTTCGTCCTAATGACCAACTCAGGGTCTCTGTGGAACCATATTCCCAGATATTTTGTGGGTTCCTCTTGCCACTCTAATGGATAATCTAATTTTGTTGGCTGTGTGCTGTCTGTTAGTGACAGTACCAGGGATTTATCCCAGTTTATCTGTAATCCGGCTTGGTGACCGAATTTTATATACTCTCTCAGGAGCGGATTCAGGTGTTGTTCAGGGTGTTTAACATATAACACCATGTCATCCGCGTATAGTGAGATATGTATAGGTCGGGAGGGCATTTGAATCGCTGAGTAATGGTGATGTTGGCGGATTTTGCAGGCTAGTGGCTCCAGCACTAAAGCGAAAAGCATTGGCGAGAGTGGGCACCCTTGCCGAGTGCCTCTGCATATTTGTATGGGTTCTGATATCTACCTGTTTACTCTGATGCGTGCCGTCAAATTTGTGTAGAGCATTGCTATCCATCCCTGAAATATCCATGGAAATCCCATGCGCACCAGTACTGCGTGGATAAAGGGCCAGCCAATAGTGTCGAACGCTTTAGCAGTGTCTAGTAGCACAGCTACAGCTTTTGTTTCCGGAGCCAGATAGTGCGCTAACGCGAACAGTGTGCGGGTGTTGTCTGTGGTGGCCCTGTCTGGGATAAATCCCGACTGATCAGGCCTGATCAACATCGGCATAAGTGGCTTTAGTCTGTCTGCCAGCAGACTAGCTATGATTTTGGTGTCTACATTTAACAACGAGAGGGGACGGTATGAATTGCATTTATCAACTTCTTTGCCCGGTTTCAGCAATGCAATGAGCAAGGCTTCCCTCAGAGATGCCGGCAGTGTCTGGGCCTCATGTGCTGCCCCATACAATTGTACTAAGTGCGGGGCGAGTAAGTCGGCGTATGCCTTATAAAATTCCGCTACAAAGCCATCCGGCCCCGGCGCTTTGTTATTAGGTAAGCGTCTAATGGTGTCTGTGACTTCTTCTATAGTTATGGGGCGTTCTAAGTATTTCCTATGGCCATCCGCTAGCCACGCCATCTCGATATCCTCCATGTACCTCAATAATTCAGCCTGTGATGGTGAGGGGTGTGCCTTGTATAGTGTGCCATACGTGTCCATAAATTCTCGTAGTATACCTTTTGTGTCTGTGACCACCTCTCCGGTGCTGGTAGTTATGGATGTGATATTTTGTGGCGCTTTGCCTGAGCATATCTTTACGGCCAGTTCCCTGCCGGGTCTACCTCCTTCCCCATATCTCCTCGCAGTAGCTCGTTTAGTTACATATTGTAGCTCATCAGTCGCAAATTTAGCATGTTCCGTCAATAGTGCTTGGATGTCTCCCAATATTTTGGTGTCTCCCGTCTGGGTGTTTGATTGTTCCAGTGTTTGAATGGCCTGTTCGCGTGTGTGTAGTTGCCGTCTGATATCTTTGAGGATGCCTGAGGTTGTACTGAGACAGACTCCCCGGATTGTAGCCTTAAAGACCTCCCATAACAAACCTGGGTCATCCGTTGTTGGGCCGTTAAGATCAAAGTATTCCCCTATTGCCTTACGTATTGTGGTAACGTATATGGGGTCTCGCAATGCGGCTGCGTTGAATCGCCATGTGAAGGGTGGTGGGTCGTAGTGCGGGATATCTACCTCCAATAGTACCGGACTGTGGTCCGACAGTGTTCGCAGCAAGTGTACAACATCTAACACCCATGAGAGTACATCTTGTGTGCCCAGCCAGTAGTCTATCCTGGACCAACTGTTGTTCGCTGCGTTTATGTGTGTCGCTGTCGTCACCCCTGGGTTACGTGCCCTCCACAAATCTACCATATGTAGGTCATCCATGGCGTCCCGCAACATTGTCCTAGCATTCCCATGTTGTTCCAAAGTGTGTGCTGCTCTATCTAGTGCGTCTTGCATCTTGACATTGAAATCCCCTCCCCATATTACGTGAGGCGCCTGCATGTCCGAGATGGTGTGCCACACCTTGCTAAAAAACCCCGGGTCATCCACATTAGGGCCATATGTGTTCACTAATAGAATCTGTTGTCTTCTAATCTTGCCAGCTACTACCACGCTCCGCCCAGCCGTATCTCTGTATATGTCGTAATCTCAAAGCCCGTACCTTTCCTTATCAATATGCTCACTCCTCTGGAATAAGATGAGTAGCTTGAGTGAGTTACAGATTCAGCCCATTTAGCCCCTAGTTTGGAAGTGCCGTCGCGTTCCAAGTGCGTTTCCTGCAAGAAAACGATGTTAATTCGCAATCTATCAAAATAAGCAAACAATCGCCTAATCTTCTTCGGGTTGCCCAGTCCTCTCACATTCCAAGTGAGTAATTTCAGCGAGTTACTACGTGACATGTGTATGTATTGGGTGATGAATTATCCACTTCAGACGTTGAGTCTGCTTTCCATACAGTGTGTGCACAGTGTTATACCTTACAGCATTCGAACGTGACAATGGCATTCGTTGCTTGTGAACGTTATATACATGATAGTACATGACTAAGGAGTTCGCCATGCTTCTCAGACACAGAGGTTGCAGTCGGTTAGCTTCTGAATTACCCGCCCTCCCCCCACCCACTTTAGCGCCCAAACTTTGCCAAAGCCATCCCTGAATTAACTTTAACAGTAACTTCAGCGTCCAACATAGTTCGGGGTACACCCTCCTGGGGGTGTCACCAGGTTCACACGTCGCCATCCACATAGTGGATGTGGACGGTCGCAAGCGTATGTTTTAGTGATTAACTTGTGCGTGACTTCCTCCAACCCCTTCCACCCACTCAACATAGTCAGCATCGCTGCAATGTCTTAATTCTAGTACTTCAATCTCCCCTTTGTCTCAAGTTCTAGCGTATAGGTGGGGTGGCTCCATGTTATGCATTTAGTCTCTCGCGCTAGGCAAACAGCTTAACAACAGGCCCGGCCGGGGTGGCAGCCACTTGCCCGCTGCCCCCCATCTCCATCAGCCAGCCCACATGACCAACCCCGCTTACAGTAGCATTTCTTGTACTTACTACTTGAACACCCCTTCCGCGGCATTGCAGACACAAGGTCCGTACTCACAGTAAGTTCGTAAGCGCCTTTCCAGTCCAGTTGCTGCCACCCACGTGGCCACCATGGTCCGTGTGATTGTCTGCAGTCAAAGGCGTCCACAATTAGCTGCATCCTGCTAGTGAGATTCGTAGTGCATTCCGGCCCGTCCGTGTTCAATTGCAATCACTCCACATCACTCGTCGGTTCATTTCGGTCCTGCTGCTTTCTGAGTTTCCCTTGTTGCTTGACATACTCCTGTGCCGCCTGTACCGTCTGCAGTATGACAGGTTTCCCGCTGTTGATGATTTTGAGTTTTGCCGGATATAACATGGCGTATTCCAGACCAAGTTCTCTTAGCTTCTTTTTGACCGGAGCGAATTCTTTCCGCGCCTGCTGCACCGCCATGGTGTGGTCTGGGTAGAACTCTAGTGTGTTTCCCTGATGAGTAATTTTCCCCAGTTCTCTGGCCAGTCTCAAGATCGTGTCTCTGTCCCTGTAATTAAGCAGGCGGGCAATGATCATGCATGGGGCAGCTCCAGGTTTTGGTACGGGCGCCAGCGACCGATGTGCACGTTCCACAAGGAATACTTGGGACAGTTTTTCGGATCCAAAGATCTCTCTCAACAGTGCTTCTATATAGGTCTCCATTTTCCCCGTGTTTGTGGATTCCGGCAGGCCAGAAATCCGGACGTTGTTCCGCCTGGACCTGGCTTCCTGGTCCTCCACCCTGGCTCGCAGGCTTTCCACCGTTTTTTCCAGGCCCCCGCAGGTCTTGGCCGTGGTCTTCTGTTCATCCTCTACCCACGAGATTCGCTGTTCTGCTTCCACGAGGCGCTCGTCGTGCTGTTCAATTTTCGCCGCCATGTTGTCGACCCTCTGCACCACGTTGTCGAGTTTTCCGTTCATCTCTTGTAGGCTCTGCTGTATCGCCCTCAGTACCAACTCCATGCCTGTGCCTTCCGGTGTCTCTTGGCCCCCATCCGCCTCAGGGACAGCCGTATTATTCTTACCCTGATTTCGCTTTTCGAATTGGAGCTTGGATTGATTTCGGTCTGGCTTCCCCATTTCGGGGTGCTGTTGTGGTGCGTGGCTTTCGGCCGTTTTAGGGCTGCTGCCCGGTGTCACGCTGGCCGTGGAGTTGGCGCGATGCGTTGTTGTCGCAGCCCCCCCTCGTGCTGTTCGTGTGGTCATCAGCCGGCTACTGGGAGCTCAAGTGCAGTCTGGTCCGTTATGGAGTGTCTCCCAGCAGGTTCAACGGGTGTTGCCGTTCGCGGGTCGTCTGGGGCGTAGTGTGAGTAGCACCCCACACCCACACATCCCACTGTGTGAGAGGTGGTCCTTGCTCGGTCAGGGAAGCCGGAGCTATGCCAAGGGCAGAGTGTGCAAATACATGGCGCTGCCGTGTGCGCCTTACTGGGCTTGCGTACCTCTGGCTCCGCTCGATTTGTAGAACCCTTCGTTCTCGCCGCGGGAACCCATCCACCAGTGTGCTGCCTATTTGCCGATGTGTTGCGCGATCAACAGTATGCGCCGGGTTCTTCTCATCGCTACTGGTCTACTGCGTTACCTGCTTCCGACATTCAGTTACGGGGGTCTGCCCAGTGGGATTGTTCGCCACCGCCGCCAGCCTTATGTGTTCCACGGGCGCGGCCATCTTGCCTCTGGTGGAACGCATGGCGAGTCTTTGCGGTTTTTCATCCCGGAGTTGCTCACTGACCTTGCACAGCCCCAGATGGTGGTTGGCATCCACTTTCCAGGTGGCGCCGGGTATTCCCTCAGGCCCGACTCAGCTGGCTGCCTCGCAACCGCTTTTTCGCCGACCATCGGGAGCGGCCATTTTGTGGCGCTGCGGTGAAGTCTCCGCGAGCCGGGCTGGATCTTTTATTCCCCGCACATTGGGCTACTTCTTTCCGTGCGGTGTTGTCGGCCTAGAATTCCGATGCTCGAATCTCCATTCGCTGCCGCTTTTGGTGGGGATTGAAGGGGTCTAAGGCCGCTAGGCGCGCGACCGTCCGGCGGAGCTGACACGCTAGCTAGCCATTCCGCAGTGCGCCCTCTAGCGCCCCCCACATACATAATATCAAATTGGTAATTATTTTTTATTAATTTTTTATTGGTATTGATATTTAATTAATTGTTATTAATATATGAAATCATTACTTTCCCTATGCTATACAATGCTTTCCTTACTGTTGCACTCTCTGGAGTGGAAACAGTCATTTTACCCCCACACTATCCAACACTTTCCCTACTGTTGCACTCACTGGAGTGGGAACACTAATTTTTACCGCTACGCTATCCAACGCTTTCCCTACTGTTGCACTCACTGGAGTGGGAATAGTAATTTTATCCCTACGCTATCCAACGCTTTCCCTACTGTTGCACTCACTGGAGTGGGAATGGTCATTTTGCCCCTACGCTATCCAACGCTTTCCCTACTCTACGCTATTGAATGCCTTCCCTACTGTTGCACTCATTGGAGTGGTAATAGTTAATTTTACCCTCCATCTATTCTACGGTACAAATATTATATATTTTTATTAATATTACGTTAATATATATATGTATTAAAAATACAATTGTATGTTTATTTTTTTTACTTACAATAATTATTTATTAAAGTATGTTTTAGTTAATTATATTTAATATTTCATTATTTTTAAATTACTTTTAAGATATTTAATCAAATTTGATATCTTGACTAACTATATTTTTTACAACTATATTTTTGATTCGATATTTTTGTACTTACCTGTTTGCAGATAGGAATTCGATATTTTTGCATTCTGTATTATGGTAGGTCGATATTTTGCCACTCATTATTTTGCCAGTGATCCCATATCTACATTTCAAGTGGATGCCTCATTGTGATTTAGGGGTCGATTCCGATTCGGGGAAAAAAACGTCCGTACGATTTGTATCCGGAGCCCTCTCCGTACGAATCGTACCCATCCGTCCGTAGTACGATCCTTATTCTGTGAATGCGTCCGAATTGTCGCGATCCGTACGTATTGCAAGGCTGAAACCGTGAATCGTACGACTCGTACACATGCCGTACGACTCGTACACATGCCGTACAACCTGATGAGTGCGATCCGGAGCGGTGTATGAGGACGCGATTCGTACGGTCCAAGTCAGGTAAGTGGTAGTCGTACGGAAAAGCACACTAACAAATACACACCGTACGGTCCGTACACCCCATGATCGCAGGGGTACGCCCTGTACCACTGCGATCATGGGGGGTACGCACCGTACCCGGGGGGGCCATGCCGTACCTGTTTCAATGCGAACTATGCTTTTACGGCTGTTTTCAGCTCTCGTAGAAAATGGGTTGTACGGTGCTTACCCGACACGTATCGTACTTGCAGGGTCGTAAAAAACCAGCCGCGACCCGTACAGATGTCGCGTACAGCGAGTTCCAAGGGAGATTCGGACGGGGATTTGATTCGTACGGTCTCTGTATGACTCGTATGGAGTACGGCTCCTGGTACGAATCGTACTTCATCGTACGTACGGGGGACGTTGCAGGGTACGATTCGTATGGGAAAAACGCTCCAAACTGCAATTCGGAGCGGTTTTTCCTGAATCTGAATCGGCCCCTTAATGTTGAGTCTGGTGCATGGAGGAGGCAATATAGACGCCAATAATCAAATCAGCAAAGGCACTATTTCACCAATGTGTAAGGATTGTCAAAGGCAAGTATGAGTTCATTACTAAAGCAACATCATGAATGGATCGATGTGAACCTCGTTGACTTTTCGATTTGTTCAGGCAAGTCTGCTCTGATCCGGTCTGCATGCCTCCTTGGAGAATGAACTCCTAATCCCCAGGGGACAGCCACTCTTTCTTAAAAGTACAGGTGAGTGTTACCACTCACAGGGGAGTTTTGGTCACACCTCTGTGATAACAGTGTTAGCTGCTCAGGGAAATAGGGGCCTCCACTGTGTAATTAAGTATCTTTATACATGCCATTATTTTGCCTTCATAAGATGCTTGTACTGGTGCCTGTGAGCTGTGTCAATAGAGGTTCCCTCTATGTCTGAAGTGATCCTGTACACTGTGTGCTGGCATTAGGCATATCTTAGTTAGGCTGTAAGTCAGAGGCAAGACTGAGCAGCAGTGGAACTTTCAGCTACTCTGACACTACTACCAGGCTCACATCCTACTTCCTCCACAGAGAGTCGTCAGATGAATTTGCAGGTCTGAGGCACCCCGTTACATGGAGCTCCACAGGTACTTGGTAACGACATTCATCCTTTGCACTTTGAAGTCACTGGTGAGATCTTCCTGCACTCTGCTGTCTTGGGAGCTGGAAACCCTCTCCACCCCTGGGCAGCTTCATATCGGAGGCATCATTGATGTTTATTCTGGAGTAACACTGAGTGAGATCAGCTACGGGGAAAGACCAAAGAAAGCTGCCTGTCACAGGTAAGGATAGAGTGGTGATATGTGTCTGTCTTCTAGGGTCAGTCTACATCCCATATTTGTGAGTAGAGATTTATGTTTGCCCTGTTAGAGTTAATAACTGGATTTATCCATGTGAGTGGAGATTTATGTCTCCTCTCTAAGGTTGGTCTCCTGTCAGGGGTAAGAACATGGGGCCTCACTTATGAGGAATTGGTGCAGGGCATCACCACAATTCTTCTCTCTGTGCTGCCCTAAGCCGATTTGAAAAGGTAGGAATTCACAGTATTTATAAAATGTGGTGCATTCCTGTCCTTTCCCCCTGCACTACTGTACAATTTGCTGCCTAGCACTCCTTCATCTATTTCTGAAATACTTATTGTATTCATGTGATCATTACTCTCATTAGGAGATATGTCATTGTTGATCTAACTGGAATAGATGTTTTTCTCATGAAGTGCAGGATTCATTTTATTTCACCTCTTTCATGATTTTTTGCTGAATTCATTGTTTATTTGTACTCCTTTTTAACTTGATTCATATATATAAATATGTTTGTATTTTCAACAAACGATATCCCTGTGTTTTAGTGCTTTGTATATTCATTTATTGGTTTTGTCAAATGACAATTTGGTGTGTGTTCTAAATAGAGTAGAGTAATCCTAGAATAAATAATTACAGAATCTTCCTGAAACAAAGTCCCTTGTAGGCATTTCTACCTGTCAATGTTTGATTTGCCCAAGCCTCCAAGGGTGTATTGGGTTTCCCCTGCTCCGATATTGTTTAGCACATAGGCAGGCACCCTTGCACCATGAGCAGTGCTATCCTCCTTCTATGTGCGCTGCAGAATGCAGCACTCATGGAAAGAGGGAAAAAGTAGGAGAAATAACAGAAGGAAGGATTTCTCGCTGCCCCAGGTTTGGCATGATTAAGTAAATCTGGGGCAGCGTCAAAATACAGGTTTGCAGCATAGAAAAAAATAGCAAAACTCCCCTGGAAGACCTCCTTAATGAAGAGCAAGACAAGGCAGCGACTTGCACAGTCTTACTCCATATCTATGAGGCCATGCCGGAGAGTGAAATCAGTGACTCTCCAACAGCTCAAGCCTCTTGTAGATAAGCCCTAGGATCTACATCTGTGAGTGGTTGTGTCGTGCTGTCCTCTCAGGTCGGTCCCTTGGCAGGGATAAGGACAGCATCTTCATCTGTGAGTGGTAATGTATGCCTATCCTCTCCCTCAAGTCCATGCCCGGTGTCTGAGAGAGGTGAGGAAGTTCTTTCCTGTATGGGCCCTCCCCTGTAAGGAGCAAGAACAGCATCTACCCTTGTGAGTGGTGCTGTATTTCTGTCATCTCATTAAAGTCTTTGCAGGATTAAGAACAGGAGCACATGACTGTCTGTCATTGGGATGGGGTGTGCCCTTGATTATTTCCAAGCCGTTTGAGAAGCATAAGTGTCATTTAAAGCTTCTTTTAACCTTTTCTCCGCAGTGAGAATTTGGTAGTGACTCGGGCAGGGCTAGGGGGTGGGCATGGCGCTCCCTTGATTATGACGGCTCCACGCCATCATGAGTCACGGGCGGCGTGTGCTCATGACGGCGTGGAGCCGGCATGAGCATGGAAAAGATAAACATGTATCTAGAACACAATTAGGTGTTTGATGCTTTCTCCCAGCTCCAAATGAAAAACACATAGAGAAAGCAGATAAACCTTAAGATGAAGGGCAGCAGGATCGAATGTGTGCAATCATCATTGCAGGGCTTCTCTGCTCCCAAGACATACATAAGACCATTAGGAGATTATTTACAAGCCTCTTGCACCACTGGTGCTTCACTTTTTGAGATGCCCCATGACAGAATCCAGACGCATATCTATGAGGCCACGAAAAGCCATTTTACGTTGTTTGTCAACGGCTTATAGATATAGTTTGAGGTAATGCAGTGCAAGTCTCTGAGCTGCCTTACACTGAATCAGGGAGGCATTCCATGAGTGTTGCAATACGTTGCAGTGGAGTGCTGCAAACCTGGGAATATCTTTTTTTCTCCTTGTTTTTTCATCTTTCAATGTGTGCTGCATTCTGCAGCACACATAGAGAGAAGAAAACGTGTCTATGGATTTTGATTGTGGAGGAAGGTTTCAGAGAAAATAATCATGCAATTAGCGCTAGACACCAAGTTGTGCACCGGCTGAAAGGACAGGAATGCACTGTATCCTGCCCTTTCAATTTGGCATTGGGCAAGGCAGCAAAAAGACTTGAGGCGCTGTCTGACACCAAATCATTGTAACTGAGGGCCCACAGTCTTTTTATTGTCCTTCTTCTTTATGAGCAAGCCCGCTCCAAAAGAATTGCAAAGGTTGGATATCTTTGCCTACAACAGAAATCCACTGAGAGTTGATGGGAAAGGAAATAGAAATAGGACACATGAATATTAAAAGCAGTGCCTCGAGCACCTGTATGTGCAATTGCCCATCTCCCTTCAGTGACCCAAACCATGTATGTGCAATAGCCCATCTCCTGTCAGTGGTCCTAGCCCTGTACGTGCAATAGTCCGTCACCCTTCAGTGACTTAAGCACCTGTAGGTATAATAGTCCACCTCCCTTCAGTGACCCAATCTCTGTAATAGTCCATCTACCTTCAGTGACTCAAGCCCGTTATGTGCAATAGTCCATCTCCCTTCAGTGACTCAAGCCATGTATGTGCAATTGTCCACGTCCCGTCAGTGACACAAGCCTTGCATGTACAAAAATCCCTTGTTATTAGCCCAAGGTACCCAAATATAGGCATAGGTAGATGCACAACTATTTACCTACATTTTTCCTACCTTATTCTACATAACAGCTCTTGCACTGACCTTTTGCCTAGTTAGAAGATGAATAATGTTGTGTAGTTTTCTTCAAAAACATGCCTAATTTATTGTGCATGAGGATTCTAAGTATCACAGCAGGACTACCATTTTCTGCAAATTTAACCACTATCGTCATCCTTGAATGACAGGCCCAAAGTACAATGGCACAGCTAAGTAGAACCCTTGAGAGTACCTTTCAGGTATATGAGTACCACATCTTTGCTGGGAGGAACTACTATGCTAAGATCCCTGCACCCAGAAACTCCAGAATACAGTGGTCTGACATCCCCTGAAGTGCGTCCAACTCAAGACAAGGGTTGGTTCTCTCCTAGGGGTATTCTTGGCTTTACACCTAAATACATGCTAGTTACACTTACGCATAATGATTGCTATGTATCAATATCCCTGCATATATTTGCTGTTTTAGCACACTGGTAGTGTTTTACATTTTATTACTCAGTTTCTGTCTAATAGTTGTTGCAGCACATGTATTTTATACTAGAATTATGCTGGTTCAATAGATACTTATTGAGAAGTTTCCCCCCATTCTGTGTATCTCTGTGAGACAGTGAGCACGAGTGACTAAGCAAAAAGTAGTGTACTGTTTCTGCGATCCCTGAAATATTAAGGGTTGTCATGTTCAATTGTTACCAGAAACTCTTCCCTCCATGGTAAGGGGCGCTTATAGTGGCACTGTGAGCTAGCTGGTTCTCTGGCATGCATCTTCTTTGGGGGTGTCTGGAATCAGCCTGGATACCAATTCCATAGCGTATGCTGGACGCGAATACCCTATATATAATATTATTACTATTTGTAAAGAGCATAGCTAAACCGCTGGTGTGTCCCCGTACTAGAATTAAAGCTCTAGAAGGAGCATAAGAGAGTTTGTACCTGGGCTAAGAAAACCGGGAGCTATATCTGGAGATAGATTATCTTTTTTAAAGATGAAAACAGTCAGGTCTTTAGGCTGCAAGATAGTGAAAGGATTGCGCTCCCATCCTGACTTTTTGAAATCTTGGCACTGTACTTAGTGAGCTCATGTAGTTCTTAGATTATGTATCGTGTATAAGAAGTTATCAGTGAGTGAAGATAACTAGGGCCCTTTTTCCACAGAATTCTGTGGCAGTAGCACATGGCCTTAATAATAATCTTCTCCTCTACCAAAAGCTAATGGAGAGTCATCAGCGCCCTCGTAGTAGATGCTCTTCTTGGGCGGTCCAAGACTAGGCCTGCTGCTGCATTTCGAATTGATTGAAGCTTGATTCGACATTTTTTGTTGTTCCCAGGTAGAGGATGTAACCATAGTCTATTTTGGATGTCACCAGAGCATGAACAATAGTCTTCTTGGTAATAAACCCGGTACTTTCCGTAGGCCATTGAGAGTCCCATAACATTTCCCAACTACCTTCCTGATTTCGCTCTCAAATGGAAGTTTAGGGACAAGCCTGACACCCAGATTTTTTATTTCTGCTTTGGGAGCAGGGGTCTGCCTCAAAGTCTCAGGCCACCATATCAATGTATAGAAACTACACAGCACCATCTCCTTTAAGTGACCCAATCACTGCATGTGTAATAGCCACCTCCATTCAATAACTCAAGGCAGTAGTTAATTTCCAAACAGTGACCCTAACCTTGTAAGTGCCATAGTTGATTTCCCTTCAGTAACCCACACTCTGTATTTACAATCATCCATCACCCATTAGCAACCCACTCTCATTTCAGGGACAGAAGCCTTCAGTTTCCAGTAGAGTAACTATCTTCAGTGATTCTAGTAGTCCATCTACTTTTAGAAACTTAAGCCCTTTATTTACATCTGTCCTTCTCCTGTCAGTGAGCCAAGTCTGCACGAGAATAGATGGGCTTATTTACTAAAAGCCTACAGCAACAGACCGTCACTTTTGTTAAATGCTCCAGTGACACAGGCCTTTCAATCATGTCAATGAGTGTCACAAAGCTGTTGCATGCCTCATGGATAAAGAGTAAGCAAGGGCAGCACACAGCGTGGAGTTGCCACACTTTCCATCAAGGAGTCATTCCAAGGTTGTTGTTTCCATGCAACACCTGTGCATTTTGATGGTGCCTCAGATGTACAAAAATCACACAAACCTAGGGTATCACCAAAACCTTATGATGCCCCAGGGCAATCAATCAATCAATCAATCAGGGGTTTGTAAAGCACAGCTACTCATCCGTGAGGGACTCAAGGCGCTGTGGGGTGGCTTTGTTGGGTGCTGGGATCATCGGAAGATCCAGGAATTGAGGTCCTTACTTAATTGGAGCAATGTAGGACTTTGCTGGAGGTGGAGGGGGAGGTTGTTCCAGGTCTTTGCTGTGAGGTAGGAGAAGGACTTTCTACCCATTCTGGTCTTGTAGATGAGTAGGAGAGTGGCCAGGAAAAGGTTGGCTCATCAGAGGTTTCCCTTGGGGGTTTGAAATGAGAGGTGGTTGTTTAGGTATGCTGGTTCGATGTTTTGGAGGGCCTTGTATGCTGGAAGGTTATTCTTCTTTCGATGGGGAGCCAGTGGACATCGTGTGATGAGGGATTTCTAGGATTAGTTTGACTGCGGCGTCCTGGACGGTCTGGAGCTTGTGGAGGAGTTTATTGTTGATTCTGGCATAGAGGGTGTTACTGTTGTCTAGTCTGCTACTGATGAGTGCGTGTGTGACAGTTTTTCTGGCTTTGGAATGGATCCATTTGAATGTTTTTCAGAGTATGCGGAGAGTGTTGAAGCAGGTCGAGGATACAGTGTTGATCTGGCAGTTCATCGTGAGTGATGAGTACAGTATGATGCTGAGTTTCGGGGTGAGGGGGTTCTGAGGGCAGGAGACTACCAGGTGTTATCCCATTCAGAGGGGGTAGAGCCAAGAATGAGGATTTATCTTTTCTCTGAGCAGGCATAACAAGGAAAAATGGTTTTATTTCTCCTCCGTTTTTCCTCTTTCCATGTGTGCTGCATTCTGCAAGGACTGCTTGTATTCAGGAAGTTGCCCCTTTCTGCACAAAAAATATGTTGCCAACAACAGAGAAACCCTTGCACCATGGTGTCCCAAGTGACAAAGGTGAATGTCACCTGTTGTGGGGTATTAAAGGGGTGGTGATAATTTGGATGATCCCTGTTCCTGCAAAAAGGACTGTGATTCAGGCCTTAATCATATTCAGATTACATTACAGCAAAGTGTTGTATGTAGGATCCAACAAAGCTACAATTCATTGTCTGCATATAGTGCAGAACACAGCAGCAAGGTTACTCTACCGGCTTCCCAATCAGCCTTGGTCTCAAGTCATCTTTGTGATCACTGGCTCATGATTCCTAAACAAATACAATTTAAAGCTTTATGCTACATGTTCAAGGCTAAAGCCAGACTTGAACCATGTTGCATTTAGGATTTGGTGTCACTGTGTCATCCCCCTCGATCTCTGAGGCATATGAATCGCATCCTGTTCAATATGTCTGGGTTCCACCTGACATGCATGAAATGGCGTTCCTTTACATATTTAGGCCCAAAACTCTGGAATTCCCATCCAGAGTCACAGAGAAACTGTGCATCACTTCTTGCTTTTTCGTAAAGGTCTGAAGACTTGGCTCTTCTGATCTGTTGTACCTTTTTACCTCTCCAATCTTCCATGCACCAAATAAATAGCAATAGTGAAGCTGCACGTCCAATACATCATGGGGATATTAAGCATTTTTATAAACAACAAACCCAACACTTTTGCTGTACGCGAAGTACCCTTGAGTCTTCCATTCAAGCAATTAATTGGTAGGTCATATAGCACATACAGGTGTCAATTTTCCCACCACCCACTGCTCAAGCCACTGGAGTTGTGCAGCCAAATATCAAGACTCAAAGCTACTGAAATGAAAACTTTGTCCTGAAAATGGTTTGGCATCACCACAATGAAATATAAAAGCAGCAGAAGTGCAATAATTTTCAATTGTGCAACCTTACCTGCCACTGAAAGGGGGAACATTCTGCAGAACTCTGCACTGTTATTGAAATCCCTTATTGCCTTGAGCTGGACCCACTCCAAGCTGTCGAAGAGCTTCTCCATGTCTACTGTGAATATCACCATCTGTGCATGCTCATATGTGCCATCCTCCAGTAGTGCAAGAGGTTGTATGTTACTCACTGCGCTCCGAACTGGCATGTAACCTGTCTGATCTGCATGTATTAGTGTGGGCATGTGGAGGAGGCTAGTTGATTCTTCTGAGCATATTATAATTGACATTCAGCATAGAAAGGGGGTGGTAGGCTCCCCTTTCACACGCAGGTTTCATATTTTCTGTAGTGGGACTATCAAAGATTAACAGGTAGATAGATGGCGGCAAAGCCCTCCATTCTTGGCCATGTTAGAAATATTTACCAGTTTAGGAGCTAGGTCCATCTCGTGCTTTCTTTCTGGCCATGGGCTTTATGTTACCTTGGATTCCGGTAGCGCTATGTCACCTCCCAGGGTTTCCTCCTCATGGTGAAGCAGTATTGGTACGTTCAGGGCATCAAAAATGGCCTATGTCTGCTGTAGAGCAAGTTAATGAGCTAGAGTAGAGTGTACAGTAGTAATCTAAAAAAAACTTTAATAATCTCTTTTTTCCTCTATTGTGTATTGCCAGCATCGGATTCAATTTCTAACATGACTAAACCCCATTTAGCAGGATTTACCAACCATGCAGTGATGTGCCACTGCAATCTTGTTCTGCGTGATCTCTAGTCATGAAGGCCTCATAAACAAAGCACTGGAGGCGCTTTACCAACTCTGTTGAAGCTCATACAGTGCTGAAAAAATTAAAAGTTTTTATACTATGGGTGAAATGACTGCCAGGAATCTACCAGTTCCCACTCTTTCTGCCAGTTAGTGAATGTGTGGGCCAGTTAGGTAATATGAGAATTGTGCAGTGGGGGTGAGAGTGGTCCTGGTCTGGTTTAGCAAAACAATTGAAGTCTCCCCCCCATGATGATAGAGCTTGCAAAGCGAGGGGGCAAGTATGTGTGATAATTTAGGAAGAAATGCCCATAGATCTATGATAGGGACATAGATTCTAATGAGTGTGATATCCCTAACATTCAACCAACCTGTGATCACCTTGTATCTACTCCCCGGGTTAATTATATTCTGGGTGAGCTGGAAGGGAGTCCCAGGTTTAATCCACATCAATGTACCTTCTGCACGACAAAGCGGGATGCATATTCAGCGTGAAAGCCAATTCAGAATCCCCAACAAACAAACAACAAGCACCCCAACTCACCCTAGGATAAGCAGGCACACTCCCCCATCCAAATGAACACTCAAAACTCAAACATGAATAGGAGCATCTGTGTTGACTACTTTCAGGACATGAAAATCCAAGTGACCCGCCCCGACCCTCCCAACCGTACGAAACAATACAATTTACAGGCGTAGGCCCAAGGGGCTAGCTCACCATTATCAAAAAGTTGTTCCATATTTCCCCCCACACTCTCCCTGGTAGTAGAAACAAGAGAGGAGAGGAGAATGGGGGAATAATAAAAGATTGAAGAAAAAGGGGAAAGAACGAACCCCTATCAAAAGCATTAGCATGTCCATATCGTATGTGTTTGTCACTGTTTCTGTGCTTCTTTGGTGAAGTCCAGAAAGATCCTTATTTGCTGTTTTCCATTTTGGGCTCACTTTTCTTTCTAGTGTTGGCCAATATATGTTACCAGTCTATAAAATGGATACACCTGGCAACCACTGGTCATGGAGCCGCCCCCGGCAGTGGCAGCTAGGCCGGCCTTCTGGGGGCCCTTTCTGAGGCTTGGAATTATAAAAGCCCCTCAGGAGCTACTTTGTCCTTGTGCCATTTATACAGGAATGTCAGGATGTTGTTCCTGTCAAAGAGTTCATGTAGGCCCAGAACTCCAATGTTGTTCCTGCTGGACCTGCTTTTGACCTCGTCCACTCGACTGTTAATGCCTGCATCTTTCCTTCCATAGTGGTACACTTCTTCCTGTGTCAGGTGTTAGGAACCCTCTTTCATGTTTCTGTGTGTCTGTAAAACAAACTTTCCACAAAACTAGAATTGCTCATATTAAGAAATACCTGCTTTGGAAAAGACTAAATCCGTGTTGGAAATCTTCATTATGGTTAATTTTGCAGAAGTTGAAGCTTCCAGGTGGTAGGAATCTAGAGATGCCGTCACATTACTTAAGTCAGGTTCTCGTGTCTAATTCTTCTGACGCGAGACCAATGAGCAGTGTCACTGCACCTCCAACTATAGTTTTTCAAGGTTAAGAAGTGTCTCTCCAGCGCGTCTCCTCGAGAATCTCCTCAAAGAGCTGGTGCCTGTCTTTTTTTGAAGCATGCTCATGGAACAAATGTAATATATGTATCGGGAGAGCAGCGTCTTTGGTATTTGACTTTGTTCCCATACATATTCTGCTTAGAGAGGGTTTATCACAGAAGACTAGTGTTCTCGTCAGCTTTTGGGAGAGAAATCTAGCCTGACTCGCCCAAGTCAGCTGGCGCAAATTAATTCATCTTTGCATAGATACATCTAAAAATAAATTAATATTCTTCAACTAAGTGACTGTAACTTTTCAAAAGAGAAGAAGACACAAATTTATGCTGCCTTGAAACTAAACTCAACTCTGAACTGAACTGAACTCTAAAAATAAATAAACTAAATTATCAGCAGTATTCAACCTATCTATTGCTACTTTGATATCAACCAACGCATTGTCTACAGTGTCATCATATATTAAGTCTATTAAGATACACTAACTCTGCTACAATAAGAAATACTGGAATCATACCTACTGTGGATATACACATTTATCACAAACAAACAACTTACAAAAGGGAGTGGCTAGTTCTCAGCATCAAACAGGTACAGAGAATGCTGATAGAGATAGAATAGATTAGATAGACTTGAGTTAGGGGAGAGTAATTGTTTATGCTTTATTTCAGGTCCACTAAGACGATTTAAAGAACACGGACCATAATGCTGAGGCAGTCTCTGCTTCTCATTCCACTTCCCCTTTCCCCCTGGACTGAAGTTTGTGACAGCTAAAATATCTGTCGCTGACAGCGGTTTGAGGGATTTGGGGTTTCAATAATTTCTTTCTTAGGAGATCTCAAACTTTGGTATCTGACATCCGGTCTGCAGGGACCTGTGAGCATTCCATTATTTGTCGTGACCCTCTCAGCCAGCTGCAGTGATCCTCTTTAAGGATACCCAGATCTGCACATAGTGTGTCAGTTTTAAGAACTTCTCCATGAGCAGTGATGGCCTGGGGGAGATCTTGTCGAGTGGGACCTTCTGTAGGGTTTTGTGATTCATCATCAGTCCTGCATCCTTCATTGCTAGGGCAGTGCCATTCGAGGGGAACCCTGCAGTCTCTGTACCCTGCTTCCCTGTGCCCTTGCACATTGCGATATGTTCAAAGAGTCAACAAGGGTAGAAAAAGCAATACAGCACGGGTGCCTAATAATCCCCTTGAGGGGACACACAACTCTTTAGAGGGGGCCACTAAATTGGGGCCGCTCTCTCCACGTGTCACAGCCCCACAGTAGAGAAAGCACCCCGGCTGGTTGCTCCAGTGATGTTCCTTAAAGCAACATTCGTCAAGCGGTGTAGGCCAAGAGCGTCCATATGCCTGGCTCCTTTTTCCAAGTGCAAATGGTTGGGGGCCACAGGTGGTCCCTCTGCCACGTTCTCAGTTAAGGGTTAAGCCAAGCCACCCCCATCAGTTAGGAACAGGGACTTGCCTTGACGGGGACAAAAGCATTAGCAGGCTCGGATTCATGGCATCCTTGAGGTCCCATCCATCCAGGAGTTAGCTCTTTGCAAAATGTCACAATGTAAATGGTGCTGTTGGGGCAACAGCTCACAGTAAGCAGAGCTGCACCTTTGAAGTTGTGGTAGGTCCAGGTACGAGTGAGCAGAGCCCGGAAGCAGAAAGAGCTGCAAGAGTGCTACTCACCTTGCAAGATTCTGGGTATATGGTAGTGACTCCTGTCCAAAGAATTATGAACACATCTCTCCTACCTGGTCAGTATGTGGCCTGGGGTCTGAGCAATGTCTACCACTAATCTTGAGCCCCTCTTCTGGGCCCCACCATGATGTTTGACTTCAGGTTGAAGGCACAGTAGTGCCGACTGCACCAGGCTCACTTTCAAACCTCCCCAAAACAAACACTAGAGTGCCCCACCTTAGTGAAAACACTTACGCTCAAACTATCCACTGGTCAGGAGTTAAAGAGGCACTTTGATCCCTACCCCAGGGAAAGCCCCCCGGTGTCAAAGGGGTGTCGGATTACTTATTAAACTCGCTAGTGAATCTCTGGGCTCCTGTCTTAACTTTTCCTTTTTTTTTTCTCAATCAGAGGTTTGGAAGCAGTTATTTATAGGTGAAAGAGTAGACCCCACATGCTATACGCTAATCTCCCTGATTGAAGTTGAAATGAGGATCATAGGAAAATACATTTTGAAGAGAGTAACTATCTGAGCCAACATGAAGGGAATCATCTCTGCCTGCAGTATATGTTGAGACCTGGACAAGGCACAGTTGAACAGAACTTAAAGTTGCATCTCTTGATATCTAAATACTCCAGGGCAAAAGGGGGTTCTGTCCACTTAGCCTTTATGGACCTCAAAAGCCTGGAAAAGATCTGGACTGAGCTATAGCCCCCGGGGGTGGACCTATACAGTGGCCTAACAGGGGTGGTTGGATACAGACCTGATGGGGAATGTTCCCAGCCCTTTGACCTTAATAAAGTAATCTGCCAGGGCTGCATCTGGCCTCCTTATGATTTATCATGTACGCAAATGGGCAAGAGGAGGTACTATCTCTGATGTTCCCAAAGGAGGGGAAAGAGCAATTCCAGTACTTTTATATGCCGATAATGTGGTTTTAATTGTTCGTAAATCAGGAGCCGCTCACAACCTTTAAACAACTTAAGAAATCACATTATATGTTGGCAGGCCCCAAGAACACAGGGGGCCATATTATGAGAGCGCCCCGGGGTTCAAAGGGCGCTTGCACCCACTTTGCCCGCCTCCTGTGCCCTTTGGTATTACAGAAAGGGCTGCAGAAGGTTATGCATCCTCTTATGAAGTAACAATAGTGCTGGCGCACTTAAAGTGCCTGCGATAACTTCAGAGGGTGGTCCCTCATTTGCATGGGGGTGTGCCCAATAATCCCACACAATATTACAGACACGGGCGCAGAGGCACAAAAGCTCTCAAACGTGGTTCACTCAGTGCACCCCCTGAGAGCACCCCTCTGAAGGGAGAAATGGGGACTCATGGACCCCCCTACACATCCCCTTGCAGGTGGGTGCAGTCAATCACTGCACCCACCTGCAAGTGGATCTGTTATCCCCCTTAAACATGTAAGCAAGTTGTAGTCTGCACATAAAAAAATGGAAGGGCTGCTTCAATGCTGCTCTGTGTTTCGCTTGAATGAGCTGCCCCAAGGCAGCACAATTTTCAATCAATCAATCATTTGTAAAGTGCACTACATACCCGCGAGGGTCTCAAGGTGCTGGGGAGAAGTGGGGGCGCTACTGATCAAACAGCCAGGACTTGAGTAGCCTCCTGAAGGTCCACAGGTATTGGGTCTGGCGTAGGCTCAGTGGGAGGGTGTTCCATGTCTTGGCGGCGAGGTGGGAGAAGGATCTCCCACCGGTGGTTGTTCTTTGGATGCGCGGGACAGTGGCTAGTGAGAGGTCGGCGGAGTTTAGCTGGCGGTTGGGGAAGGAGAGCCGTCTGTTGAGGTAGCCGGGTCTTGAGGGGCCGGTCTTGTGGAGTGCCTTGTGTGTGTGGGTAAGGGGTTTGAAGGATATCCTCTTGTTGACGGGGAGCCATTGCAGGTTTCTCAGGTGGGGTTATGTGGCCATGGCGTGGTACATTGGGGATCAGTCGTGCCGAGGCATTTTGGATGCGTTGTAGTCGTTTGATGAGCTTGGTCGGGGCTCACACGTAGAGGGCTTTTCCGTAGTCGAGTCTGCTGCTGACAAGGGCCTGGGTAACTGTCTTTCTTGTATCTGTCGGGATCCATCTGTAGATCTTGCGGAGCATGCAGGTGTTGGAGCAGAAGGAGGAGACGGCATTGACTTGCTTGGCCATTGAGAGCGTTGAGTCGAGGATGATTCCCAGGTTGAAGGTTTGAAGCTGAGGATGAGGACCTCCGTCTTGTCCGAGTTCAGCTTCAGACGGCTGGTCTTCATCCAGTCGGCGACGGCCTTCAATCCTTCATGGAGGTTGGCTTTGGCAGTAATGGGGTCAGCTGAGTGTAGTCTGGGGTCTGCCTTAGGTTTTATGAGTAGGGCGTTGATCTCAGCGTGTTTCCAGATCTCTGGGAAGGTCGCGTTCTCGAGGGAGAGATTGATGACATTGAGCAAGTGGGGTGCGATGGAGCTGCTTGCTCTGTTGAAGACCTGGTTCGGGAATGGGTCTGACGGGGAGCCGGAGTGGATTGTGCGCATGGTCTTAATGGTGTCCTCGATGCTCACGCTGGCCCCGGCTAGCAGGGGATCGTGGTCGATGGTGTGCGGAGGGTCTGTTGTGTTGCTGTTTGTTGGGGCTGTCTGGGTGTTGAAGCTGTCGTGGATGTCTGCTATCTTGCGGTGGAAGCAGGTAGTGAGGGTGTCGTACAGGGCTAGCGGCAGGATGTCGTTGGTGTTGGAGCTAGGGTTGGAGAGATCCTTCACGATGTTGAAGAGCTTCTTGATATTGTGTGTATTGTTTTTGAGCTGGTCTTAGAAGAAGGTCCTCTTGGCCACCCTTATAAGGTGGTGGTGGTTGCAAATGGCATCCTTGTGTGCTGCGTGGCTGTCCGGAGTTTGTTCACTGTGCCATTTCTTCTCTAGTTTCCGGCCGGCTTGCTTGGAGGCTAGAAGTTCTGGGGTGAACCAGCTGGCCCTCTTGCTGGTGTCTCTGTGGGGGGGTTTCTTCAGCATGGCGAGGGTGGTGGCGCTATCCTCGATCGAGGATCTGAGGCTGTGGGCAGCATCGTCGGTGTTGGAGGGTCCGGTGGGTGGGCTGAGAGTGAGGTTTGCATGTAGTGCGAGGTTTGCATGTGGTGGGTTTCTGGAAGGCGAAGTGGCAGAGCGGTGTTTGGTCCAGAGTAGTTCGGTGGTGTGGCTGATGGAGACTTGCAGGCTTGAGGAGAAGACAGAGTGGGTGCGCATTGTGATGAGTTGATTCAGTCTGAGGCTGGTGAGGATATCGATCAGGGTTGTGGAGTTGTTGTCATTGTTGTTCTCAAGGTGAAAGTTCAGGTCTCCGAGGAGGATGTAGTCAGTGGAGGTCAGGACATGTGTGCTAATCAAGTCGGCGATGGAGTCGCTGAAATTGGGGCGGGGTCCGGGGGGTAGGTAAACGAGGGTGCCTCTGAGGGTGGAGTTTGAGTCTATGTGGATCTGGAAATGCATGTGTTCAGCGGTGCTGAGTGCGTCGTCAGTGCTAGTTGAGACCCTGATGCTGTTCTTGTGGACAATGGCGATTCCTCCTCCGACTCCGTTGGTGTGGTCTCTGTGGGTGATCTTGTAGCTGTCTGGGATGGCTATGGTGATGTCCGCTGTGGAGGAGTCGTTAAACCAGGTCTCTGTCAGGAAGGTGACGTCCGGGGATGTTGTGTCGAGCAGGTCCCAGAGCTCGACTGCATGCTTGTGTGTGGAGCGGGTGTTCAGTAGTATGCAACATAGGTGGTTGGGGTCATTCTTGGTGGGTGGTTTGTCGGCTCTGAGGCTGGTGTAGCTGCAGTTCTGGCAGGTAAAGGGGCCGTGTGTGCATTTCGTGGCAGCCTTGCAGCAGGTGTGGCTCCGTGCGGAGTTGAGAGCGTGCAGAGTGCTGGGGTTGAAGTGGTGGCGGTCGTCGTGGTGGGTGTGGGGGCTAGGGGTTCTGGTGCTGAGCACATTCCAGGCATTGACGGGCGCAGACGGGCTTGCCTTAGGCACACCTTCGGCACGCCAGCGGCACGGCCACGCAGAGGCCGGCATATATGGGGAGGTGGGATAGAGGAGCAGCTGGAAGGCGGGAGGCGGGGGCAGCATATGGGTAGTGGGCAGTCAGGGGGGCGGGCCTCAGGGGACGCAGCAGCAATGGCATTGAGGGACAACGAAGGTAACAGAAGGAAAAAGGGGCACAGAAACTAGGGAAAAACGGGTGGCACAGAGGGCAGAAGGGCACAGAAAAACGAGTGAATACAGGGCAGAAGGGCACAAAAACGAGTGGAACAGAAGGCATAAAGGGCACAAAAACGAGGGAAAAAGGAGTGATACAGAGGGAAGAAGGGCGCAAACAAATGAGTGGCACAGAGGGCAGAAGGGCAAAATAACGAGTGGAACAGAAGGCAGAAGAGAACAAAAAAACGAGTGGAGCAGAGGGCAAAAGGGCACAAAAACGAGTGGAACAGAAGGCATAAAGGGCACAAAAACGAGGGAAAAATGAGTGCACAGAGGGCAGAAGGGCACAAAAAATGAGTGGCACTGAGAGCAGAAGGGCACAGAAACGAGTGGAACAGAGGGCAGAAGGGCACAGAAAAGGAGTGGAACAGAAGGCAAAAGGGGCACAAAAACAAGGGGAAAATGAGTGGCACAGAGGGCAGAATGCACAAAAAAACGAGTGGAACAGAAGGCAGAAGGGCACAAGAAACAAGTGGCAAAAGAGGCACAAAAATGAGGGAAAAATGAATGGAACAGAAGGCAGAAGAGTACAAAAAAACGAGTGGCACAGAGGGCAAAAGGGGCACAAAAATGAGGGAAAAACGAGTGGCACAGAAATACCGGAAGAATGAGAGGCAAAATACAGAATACAGAAATACAGGGGTAGCTAAGAATAGAAGGCAGAACGGGCAGAGAGCCTAGGGGTAGTGCATTCTGTGTAATAGGGTGCGCTTTCTCAGTTTGCCCCTGGCACACCTGTTTAAGGTGCGCCAGACACATACCGGGAAAGTGAGCCCTAATACATAATACATAATATGGCCCAGATTTTATAACCTCACAGCTCAGGGTCAGGTTGTAACCAGAGTGAACATTTTCTCTTATCTGGTCGGTTACCTAATTTGGGTCTCAGGTGGAAACCTCTTCTCACAAAAAACGGAGGGAGTTCACCAAGAGCCATCAAAGGACTATATGATTTTGCCAGACACCTTGGGCACAAGACCCCCTCATCTTTCTGAGATGTACACAAGAAATTCGGGATATGCAAATACTGACTATGTCCAGGTGAGAGATAATAGGTTTTTAAGAAACCTGTTAGCCATCAGTCAAGAAAATCCCACTTAAATTATTCAAGAAGAATTGGGCATGTCCTTTATTGCAGATTTTATTCTTGTTTGTCCACTTTTACTGTGGTACAAGGACATTAACCATTTTACAGGCTCACACTTCAGGATTGTTTGTTTTAGATAATGTACCAATAATCCCTTGGCTACAATATGTTAAATAATATTTTTATGAAATAGAGCATCCACGTCTATTAACTAACCCATGTGACTAAGAGCCACATGCATGAAACTGTGCATTTGCGATTCCTAATTTGCTATTTTTAAGAAATCGCAATTTAGGAATCGCAAATGCTTATGCATGTAGATATCTCAAAAGAAATTGTGATTCCGACACATTTCTTATTTGTGACTCTCAAATTGTGATCCGCAAATAAGGAATTGCTTCTCATTCATTCCTTTGGTTCTAGAGGCACATTGGAATCGCATGCGCAATTTGCAAGTACCAAATAGCTACTCACAAAATTGGGCATGCAATTTCAGGGGTGCAATGTGCTAAAAGGACACCCTGTTGCACTCCTGAAATCACAATTTCAACACATGTTGCACACACACATGCCCCAAGGATATGTATGTGTGCAACATAGACATTTGAAAAATTGACTTTTGTGCTTTTTCAAAGTTTTTGCAAATAACAATCAACTTTGAATTGATGGTAATTTGCGTTTCCTTAATAGCAAAATCGCAATTTTATTTGGGTGGTTGCATTGCATTTAGGGAAGCATAATTTGCGATTCCCTAAATGCAATCACAATTTAAGTAATCACAATTTTAGCGATTACATAAATAACGATTCTTGCATTTGGGAAAATGCACCCCAAATGCTCAAATTGTGGTCGTCAAAAGGGCAGATTCCGCCCCTTTGCGACCGCAATTTACAATGATACATGTGGCCCATAGTGAATAGAGATCTCACATGGGTCAGATATGCATTGTCAGATGATGCGCAAGTGCATCCTGGTCAGATCTGTCAGTGAGATACAGCCTTAACTCCTTCTGAACAATAGGCAACGTCCATTCCTGACCCTGCAGAGGTTAAACATTTTTCACAAGTCTACTTACCAAAAGGGGTTTGGTATAAGTCATCTAATTTGTTTGTTTGCACCTGTGACAGTCTCTCAATATGTGACACCATGCATGTAATACTTGTTTCCAGAAACATTCTAATCTTCAACAGTCTATCAGGCTTCTTATGTTCTCTGAACATTTTAGACAAATTAGACCTGCATACCTCTTCTTACAGCTGCCAGTGATGACTAAATTGTCTTTTTTTGTTTCTTGTTTTCTTTCTGGTGTCCTATCTGTAAGCTATTAAGTATTGCTGTTTGCTATGACAGGGTGGTAGCATTGATTCCACCCTGTGATAGCAAACTCTGGTTTGCTTTGCTAACGCGAGAGGAGGAAACTCTGCTCTCGCTTCAATAAAGGAAAGGAGAATTGCTTTTGGGCAAGGGAAGCTACATGTTAGCAGCTCCTGTTGCCCAAGAGGAATGCTGGCTCCTGCAGGAGGCGAGGAGCTGGCAGGACTGTGGGGACATTGGGGCTTCACCCACGGTCTCCAACACAGAAGCCAGGCCCCGGGGGATGGGGTCCCTGGGCCAGGAGTGGCCTGGGAGGGGACCTAGTGTCCCTCCTCCCCTTTGAAAAAAAAGTAGATGTGAGCATGCATCAAGGGATAAGGTCCCTGAAGTGAATGTAAATGAATAAAAGTGAAAGCATTTTATTTTTCAAAAAAGTTTGGAGTCACGACCCTAGAGCGGCCCACTACTGTGAACACGAAGAGTGCGCGGCTCTCAGTGCGGCCCCCTGGTGTGAATACGATGGGTACGCAGCTCTCAGCTCGGCCCCCTAGTGTGAACACGCTGGGTGCTCTGCTCTCAGCGCAGCACTCGAGTACTTCTCAGGTATATAAAATACCAACGTGTATATTTTCCAGGATAAACCCCCTGGCACATTGTAAATTGGGGTATTAAGTCCCCTACAATCCTGAGAGTCCCTGGGGGCCAAGTAGCCCACTAGGTACATCCATTATGTGCCAAGGAGCTGCATTGCAGAGATGTTTTGAGAGACCATGCCCCTTTTTACACCTCTTTGTAACACAGTTCTATGGTGCTTACTGGAGGTAGCTGGTGGGCTAGTTGGCCCCCAGGGACTGTTAGGATTCAAGGTGTCTTAATCCCCCAATTTACAATGCACTACCGGGTGTGCAAATGCGCCCTGTGGTGCAATTTAAGGTGGGGTCCCCTTGAATCCTGCGGGACCTTAGGTTACTGCAGTAAGCACCTGGGAGCTGCGTTGTAGGGAGTTGTCCAATGGCATGTCCCCTTTTTACACCTCTCTGCAATGCAGCTCTGTGGCGTTTTTTGGAGGTAGCTGGTGGGCTAGTTGGCCCCTCGGGACCCTCAGGACTCAAGGGGACTTAATCCCCCAATTTACAACACACCAGGGGTTGCTTTTCCACAGTGGTGCAGGGAGGGGTCAGGGCCTTACATAACAAGTGTGCAAATGCACCAGCTGGCACATTGTAAATTGGGGAATTAAGTCTCCTTCAATCCTGAGGGTCCCTCTGGGCCATCTAGCCCACCAGGTACTTCCAGTATACACCAGGGAGCTGCATTGCACAGCAGTGTTGGGAAGCCATGCCCCTTTTTATACCTCTCTGCAACACAGCTGTGTAGTGCTTAATGGAGGTAGCTGGTGGGCTATTTGGCCCCCAGGGTACCTCAGGACACAAGGAGCCATAATCCCCCAATTTACAATGCACCACGGGGTGGGGTGTGTTTGCGCAGTGGTGCAGTGAGGGGGTGGGGCCTGATGTGACTAGTGTGCAAATGCGCACTATGGCACAATATAAGTTGGAGGATTAAGTGCCCTTGAATTCTGAGGGTCCCTGGGGGCCAAGTAGCCCACCAGGTACTTCTAGTATGCACCAGGGAGCTGTGTTGCAGAGAGGCGTTGGGAGGTCACACCCCTTTTTAACCTCTTTGCAACGCAGCCCTTTTACAACCCTCCAGGGGGCGCATTTGCACACTGGTGCAGGGTGAGGGCATGGCCTGATGTGACAAGTGTGCAAACGCCCCCTGTAGTGAGTATTAAGTTGGGGGATTAAGACCCCTTGAATCCTGAGGGTACCTGGGGCCAGCTAGCCATCCAGGTACCTCCAGTAAGTGCAAGGGAGCTGCGTTGCAGAGAGGTGGTCAAAGGCCATGCCCCCTTTTTACACCACTCTGCAATGCAGCTCTGCGGTGCTTACTGGAGGTAGCTGGTGGGCTAGTTGGCCCCCAGAGACCCTCAGGACTCAAGGTGATCTAATTACCCATTTTGTAACGCTCCAGGGGGCGCGTTTGCACAGTGGTGCAGGGAGGGGGTATGGCCTGATGTGACAAGCGTGCAAATGCACCCTGTGGTGCTTTATAAGTTGAGGGATTAAGTCAACATGAATCCTGAGGGTCCCTGGGGGCCAACTAGACCACCAGGTATCTCCAGTAAGCACCAGAGAGCTGTTTTGCAGAGAGGTGGTCCACGGCCATGCCCTCTTTTCACACCACTCTGCAATGCAGCTCTGTGGCACTTACTGGAGGTCACTGGTGGGCTAATTGGCCCCCAGGGACCCTCAGTACTCAAGGGGACTTAATCCCCAATTTACAAAACACAAGGGCGTGCGTTTGCACACTGGTGAAGGGAGGGGCGTGGCCTGATGTGATAAGTGTGCAAACGTGCCCTGTGGCGCATTTGAAGATGGTGGATTAAGTCACTTTGAATCCTGAGGGTCCCTGGGGGCCAACTAGCCCAACAGGTGCATCCTGTAAGTGCCACAGATTTGAATTGCAGAGAGGTATAAAAATGGGCATGGCCAAAGACCACCTCTCTGCAACACAGGTCTGTGACACTTACATGAGGTACCTGGAGGGCTAATTTCCCCCCAGGGCCCCTCGGAATTTAAGGGGAATTAATCCCCCAACTTAGAACACACAAGGGGGTGTTTGCACGGTGGTGAAGGGAGGGGGCGGGGCTTGATGTGACATGTGTGTATTTATGCAATCAGTTCACCAAAACCCAAGCATTTATAAATTTACCATGCACTCTCCTTGCAGTACTCTAATCATCCACTCAGTACCCATGTACTTATGCAATGACCCAGGCACTAACTCATGGCAAGTACAGAGGAGGTCATGCTAATCACAGGGGTACCCCAACACATAGTGTTCCCTAGTGTATGTAGGTGTTTTCACTGTATTCTAAGTGTCTTGTAGCATAGCACTTGCTCCGGTCCTGGTTAGTCATTCAGTTACTAACAGTACCTCTCAGTAAAGAGTTGGGGGCACAGGATGAGTTTATGCTCCTCTGTTGGTTCTTCCTGCACATCTCTTGCTTCCTCATCTTTCTGGACTTCTGTTGACTCTTTCAGCATTTGTCTTGCTTCTTTCTGCTCTTTTCTTCCTCTTCCCCAACTTCAAAGACTGCGAAAGCTGCCACTTTACCATTCAAATCTCCCCAGTAACATCTCTGTCGGGGCTGCTTGTATATCGCCCCCCTGGCCAACCCGCCGAGTTTCCCAGTAAACTCGTTGACCATGTCACTCTCGAGTCTACAACTTCCTCAAACTACCTCTTATTAGGGGATCTCAATCTTCACTTCCTGGACCCAGCCAATACCTCTGCTGCTGAACTGCTACTCGACATCTCCTCTATTGGTCTCTGCCTAAAGAACCCACAAGCCACTCACGACAAAGGACAGTTATTAGACCCAATCTTCACAAACATTCAAGACCTTAACACCCGCGCGCACCTCCCTCTCCCCTGGACTGACCACTTCCTGGTCCCTTTCGAATGGCACATCAATATCCCTCCTCCCCAACCGCCCAAAATGAGAACGCTTATCAGGCGCTGGCACAAACTGGTCCCTGAAGAATGGGCAGCCAAACTTAGGGAAAACACCCCCCCTCCCACTCAAAACCCCATTAGTGCCGACACTGAATTTAATACGTGGCTTACCCACTCACTGGATTGCCTCCTACCAAGATCCAGTACCCTTAAACGTACCAAGAGAGTCAACCCCTCCCCTTGGTACACCCCCGAACTGAATCTACTACGGAAGGAATGCAAAAGAAATGAACGCATATGGAGGAAAGACAAGACAGCAGACAAGAAAGACATGTTTCGGGCCGCCATAAAAACCTACAAATGCGCGCTCCTTAAAACCAAGAGCTTATTCTACGAAGACAGAATTAAAAACTTGTCTGCTCTGCTCAGGAAACCTTCTCCATTCTCAAAGGACTTCTTCACGCCCCAGATCCCCCCGCGAAACCCCTGGACCCCATAGCAGCAGAAAGTAAATGTATTAAACTGGCCACTTTTTTCGACGAGAAAATCCCAAAAATTCTCGCTTCCCTACCCCCCTTCGACGCCGGTCGCACAGACAGAGACCCCTCCATCTCTCCCCACAGCCCCGTCGCCCCCATACCCCTTCTCGATACTTTCGGCCCAGTATCCATGGAAGAGGTAGCCGCCACAATGGCTACAATTAAAAGTGGTTCCCCCAGCGACCCGGCTCCGCTACGCTTCCTGAAAAAAGTATCCTCCACTATTATCCCTCCTCTCACGTCCCTCATCAATGCCTCCCTGACACAAGGAGTAGTCCCTCCCAGCTGGAAAGCGGCAGTGGTTAAAGGTCTTCTGAAAAAACCTTCACTGGACCCCCAGGACCTAGCCAACTATAGGCCAATCTCCCTCCTCCCAGGAAATAGTAAAATCACGGAGAAGCTAGTGAATAAAAAACTATCACTATTCCTAGAAAGTAACAACTTACTCAGGAACTCCCAGACAGGCTTCCGCCCAGGCCAGGGCACTGACACCGCCCTCCTGGCAGCAGTAGAGAAGGCTAGAAGCATCCTGGAAACAGGAGGATCAGTGGCAGTGATCCTCCTGGACCTCAGTGTGGCCTTCGACACTGTCAATCACCAGGTTTTAATCCAGTGCCTGAGAGACTCTGGAGTAAGGGGCATGGCTTTTCTCGACAGCCGCTCCTTCGAAGTCTGGGAGAATGACAGCCACTCCCCCGCGATCCACCTCCGCTGTGGAGTACCGCAGGGCTCTTCTCTTAGCCCAAGGTTATTTAACGTTTATATGTCTCCGTTGGAGGAACTGGTCACCCCGTTCGGCGTGACGATCATCAATTACGCCGACGATACCCAGCTGGTGGTGACCCTCGCTCATCCCCACCAAGACCCCTCCGATCAGCACAGCTGTCTCACTGAAATTCACAGCTGGATGAACACCTCAGCACTGAAATTGAATGGGTCCAAGACCGAAATCCTGCTGCTCGGACACAAAGGGCCCTCCCTGCCGCCTAACATCTGTCCCGATTGCTTAGGTGACCCCCCTGCCCCTAAGGAGGAGGTTAAGAGCCTTGGCGTATGGCTAGAAAAGGACCTAAGCTTTAGAACTCAGGCCAAAAAGACAGCCGGAATATGTTTCGGACTTCTCAGGGCTTGCAGGAAGGTCTTCCTCCTGCTTCCCGCCACCTCCCGGAAATTATTAATCCAGGGCCTCATCTCTGCGAGGCTAGATTACAGCAATGCAATCTACCTGGGTGCCCCAGAAGCCACATTCAACACCCTGCAGAGAATCCAAAACGCAGCGGCCCGACTACTCACTCACACCCCGGCCAGAGCTTCGGCCAAACCAGCCTTGAAGCTTCTTCACTGGCTCCCAGTCCGAGAGAGGGTTGCTTTCAAGGCCCTCTGCCTGGCTCATAAACTTCTCCATAACAAAGGTCCACCCATTCTCAATAATTTTATCATTCCTTACAAACCTACAAGAGATCTTCGATCAAACAACGAGAACTTTATCACTGTTCCCAGAGTAAAAAAAGCTCGATCGGGAGGACGCCGCTTCTCGGTACACACTGCTAAACACTGGAACAGTCTTCCCCGGAGACTAAGAACCGAACCAAACCTCCTCCAATTTAGGAAGGCACTGAAAACTCTTCTCTTCCCTTGACTCTTCGTCCCTTCCGCTGCTGTTCCCTCCTGAAACTCAGGTTCTAGCGCTGGGATGCTCTAGGGTTACTACGCGCTCTACAAAAACCTTAAATTAAATTAATTAAATTAAATCTTTCTTCAGATGTCCTAACTTTGTAGACATAGTTAGAAATTAGCATTTAAAAAACCTGAAAATATTCACTGAAAAAAACATTAGTTTCAGGGACTTTATAGTAAGTTGGACATTTCACTCATACAAAACCATAGACATTTCGCTGTTATAGTTAGTTGAGGTAACTGTAACTCACGCCCCCGCAATGCACTGCTGATGTTGTCAAATATTACATCATTCATGACATGGTCAGTGACATCACTGATGACATAATTGATGACATCACTGATGACATCACTGATAACATCATCCACGTGAAAATCTGATGCACCTCCTAATACCTTAATAAAACCTTTGATTCACCCACTCTAAAATACAGACTACCATTTTTGAAACAATAGAGACACCAATACCAGTTATTACATACGCACTCACTGATTCATAGGTCTACACACACCTCCACTCATTTACCCATACAGTCACTCATACATGCAGTGACTCATCAATAGCACATTATTATAGGTACTCATACACCTATATAAATACTCACACACCGCTACTCATCCAGAGTTACTCAAACATCTAGTCAGTCATGCAAAGAATCAATTACACATCTATTTACTGAACTATACAGTTATATACACACAACCTCACTTATTCATACAGATACTTACATACACTTACTCTCTTATATAATCACTGATACAAGTACACACTGATCCATACAGCCTATCTCACAATCACTGACTCTCACGTAGTCTTTTATACACTCCAACTCTCACATGCACTGTGTTTTATATATGAAGTTACTTGGACATGTAGCACTGAGATATCCATTCACTCACCAACACACCTATACACACACTCACCCCCCATACAACTGTTTCCACATGCACTCTTGAACCCATACACCCAGTAAATGAAACACTCACATATATATGCACAGAGTCACACACCTCCCACTTACCCACACACACACTCAGGCCCCCATACAAATACTCATGCAACCAATCAATAACCCATATAGACACTCATGTAGCTACTCACCAATGAATGCAGCAGCTTACACAGCAATAGTTAAACAGATACAGACATTCACACAGTTTAGTCACTAACCCATACATTCAGTACGACACATTTTATCACTCACTTATACAATCAGTCACGCACCTACTAAATCCCCCATCCAGACACTTATACACCCTCTCATTCTTCAATACAACTTTGCCAATATATATATAAAATATATTTAAACTTTACAAAAATACCAGGTCATCAGCAGTGCATTGCGTGGGCGTGAGTTTTAGTTAGCTCAACTAACTATAACATCAGCATTTCTATTGTTTTGTATGAGTGAAATGTCCAACTAACTATAACATCCCTGAAACCTATGGTTTTTTCAGTGAATTTCTAAGGTTTTTTTAAATGCTAATTTGTAAATATAACATCCCTGAAGCCTAGGTTTTTTTTCAGTGAATATATAAACTACTGGTGGTCAAGAGTATGTAGTTATAGTTAGGACCTAGTTTCTATAGGGATTTTTTTTTGATTTGCCTATATCTTTGGCGCCGTTTGATGAATCTTCACAAAAGTTACAAAACTAATGGGGCGCTACATCCAGCTCCTGTCTTAAAAGTGTGTGGGTGATTTGTCAAGCAGGGGCCAAGAAAAAAGGGAGTTCCTAAATGCTTTTTCTCCAGTTGACTTCCTATGGAATTTTTTCTTCTCGCAGCCACAGCCTGAACTGCTGAACAGAATTACACCAAAGTTGGCAAAGAGGTAGCTCTTGGTTAGGAGTACACTATTTGCATTAAAAGGTGTAAATGCATTCTGTAGTTCCTGAGAAATTCAAAAATAAAAAAATATATATATATCTGGTTACCGCGGTGGATCAGCGAACCCTTCCGATCACGAGCTTGACCCTGATTGGCTGCCTACACTCCAAACCAGAAAGTGTTGGCAGTCATCTTGTCAGAAGAAAAAACATTAAAAAGAAACACCCTATAAACTATGGTTTTTTCAGTGAATTTTCAAGGTTCTGTAAATGCTAATTCCTAACTATATATGGGCTATAACCTATGGTTTTTTCATTGAATATATATATATATATATATATATTCAATGAAAAAACCATAGGTTTTAGCCCATATATAGTTAGGGATTAGCATTTACAAAACCTTGAAAATTCACTGAAAAAACCATAGGTTATAGACCATATATAGTTAGGGATTAGCATTTACAAAACCTTATTTTACTCGCATAAAACCATTGAAATTCGCATATATAGTTAGTTGCACTAACTATATATCGCGCACCCGCAATCCACTGCTAATGATGTCACATATTACATCATTCATGACATGGTCAGTGACATCACTGATGACATCACTGATGACATCTCAAATGACATCACTGATGACATTACTGATGACATCTCAAATGACATCACTGATGACATCACTGATGACATCTCATTTGACATTACTGATCACATCACTGATGACATCATTCATGTGATTATACGATGAACCTCTTCAGACTCTGATATAACCTTAGATACACTCAGTGTAAACAGACACTCACAGACTGTCATTCATCCATGGAGTTACTCACACACCTAGTCAGTCATGCAAAGAATCAATCACACCTCCATTTCCTCAACTATACAGTTATACACATCTTACTTATTCGAACATATACTAACACATATTTACTCCCTTATACAATCCCTGATACAAGTTCACAATGATCCATACAGCCACTCACACATTCACTGGCTCTTATGCACAGTTATTTATATATGTCAACTCTCACATGTACTGTGTTTTACATATGTACTTACTTTGACATGTAGCACTGAGATATCCCTTCACTCACCAATACACTCATGCACACAGTCAACCACCCATACAGCTGTTTCCACATGCACTTTTGAACCCATACATCTAGTGAATCAACTGCTCACACATCTATGCACAGAGTCATACACCTCCCAGCCACCCCCACACACACTCAGTCTCCCATACAAATACTTGGGCAACCAATCAATAACCCATATAGTTACTCATATAGCTACTGATCAACACATGCAGCAGTTTACAGAACAACAGACATAATGATGCACAAATTAAGGCAGTTCAGTCACCTACCCATGCACTCAGTGAGACACATTTAATCACTCACTTATACAGTATTTAGGCGCCGGGAAACCCTTTTTGGGTAGCTGTTGCGCCCTATAAATTGATAAAATAAATAAAATAAATAAACAGTCAGTCATGCACCTACTAAATCCTTCATCCAGACACTTATACATCCACTCATTCTTCAATATGTAATACATATTTTAACTTTACAGAAACATACAGTCACTGGATAATGTCATCAGTGATGTCATTAGTGATGTCATCAGTGATGTAACTGACCATGTCATGAATGATGTTATATGTGACATCATCAGCAGTGGATTGCGGGTGAGCGATATATAGTTAGCGCAACTAACTATATATGCGAATTTCAATGGTTTTATGCGAGTAAAATAAGGTTTTGTAAATGCTAATCCCTAACTATATATGGTCTATAACCTATGGTTTTTTCAGTGAATTTTCAAGGTTTTGTAAATGCTAATCCCTAACTATATATGGGCTAAAACCTATGGTTTTTCATTGAATTTCAATGGTTTTTTAATAGCAAATATCAAAAGCTGTCAAATGTCAAGTACGTGATAGGTAAAAACATTTTCGTGTTTATGCACGCTGATGTGCTTTGAACGCTGCCCCCCCCTCTTTTCTCTTAGAAGTACTCTCTCTTTGCAGATAGTGAAGGGTAGTTAACGCAGGCCTTTGCCCCCGTTGTAATCCGTCGTGCCTGCTTGTCTCTCCATTTGATTGATTGTTATCCAAGCATTTACTATTTTAGAATGTATTCTCTTTGGTTCATTCCCTATTTACTAACAAGCACAAAGCCGCAATACTCTGTTTAGTCTTTGCAGATAGTGAAAAATCGTGTAAACAAATAAATAAATAATCGAGCAAAATCAGTAGGCCACTAATGGGATCTCTTTTTGACCTCGCTAAAATAGAAACATTAGGAACAACCCTTCATGAGAAATACGAAACTAGTGAGATGAACTGAGCTCCACACCATGATGGCTGCAAGACAGCTCGGCTCCGCCACCCACCCCACCCAAAATAACGATAAACTCTATGCAAATATTATAAATATATACAACACACCAGCAAAGTAACATGGTAAAACATTTTATTAAATAACTATTTACATAACTATTTTATACTTTTTGTTGCCTGATCCGGCTAGCTCAATCGATCGAGCATGAAACTCATGCACTCTGATAGCAAGCGTTGCTGCTGATGCTATGCAAACAAAAATTGGTTTTCAGTTTGTACATTCTTCAAGATTTTTCATCCAAGGCTGGTTGAGAGTTTGTAGAACTATGGCTTCAGATTTTCAACATACGGTGTGGTGGCGCGAACTGGGAGGGTGCGCTTGACTTTTGCCCCCTCCCCAAGTCGTGTTGCCCTGGCGTGGCCTAAGATCGCCCCCGACATAGGCGGCCGGCTCCCGGGGTCCGGCGGAACTTTTTGCCTTTTGATGACTCTTCCATTCTGGACATTATCCCACAATCCGTTTGACCTGAAGACACGCTGTAGTGGGGCGCCCCTTTACCGTTTCAGTTGCCATTCCGCCCGCTTTTGTACACTGTGCCTCTTCCGCCATTCAGCTGTTTACCGCCCGCTCTTGCGACTACAGCGTCTAGCTCACCATGTAGTTGAGTTGCTCCCGCTCTTGCGATGCAGCTATAGGCGGCTGCCACAGGACTCTCAAAATGGCGGCCGCCTCTTCAGATTTGGGCGTGGTCCACTAAAATGGCCATGGGACACCTTGGAACTCGGACGCTTTTGTTTTTTTCAGTGAATTTTTATGGTTTTGTAAATGCTAATTCCTAACTATATATGGTCTATAACCTATGGTTTTTTCAGTGAATTTCAATGGTTTTTTAATAGGAACTATTATTGCGTTACAACATTCAAGACATCTACAGAAGAGATGGTGTGCACTTCCCCGATGAAGGGAATAGAATATTCGTCCTTTATTTAAAAGTGTGCATTGGAACATACTTGTAGGTACCTAAATTAGCAACAGAACCCAATAGCTCTTTTCAGAGCTACCCTACCGTTTATCTTTTTCTTACATTTTTTTTTTCACCAAAATACGCTCCCCGGTTCGCTTACTGGTGCGCGTACCGGGCGCTCCCCCGCGAAATGTTTAAATTTTTTATTTTTTATTTTTGCATGTATCAGCACCCTAATCCCCCCTCCAAAAACCTGGAGGGTCACAAAGTGTCTACCGTGCCCCCTTCTACCCATTCCGAACATTGTTTGCCCTCCATTTTGTGTCTCAATTCTACTGATACTCAAAATGGAGGACTCCCGTAATGCTGCCGGTTCGCGTACCGGGGAGCGCACCGGTAAGCGCTCGATAAAAAAAGGTGGGAAAGTAATTTACAGAAAAACTACTACAGACACTTTCATCAAATATAGAATAGCCCCTACTACATAGCAGTCCCTACCATTTCCCAAAATTTGATGGAATTCCATTGAGAAAATTATGCTGTAAGCCTTCCTAAATATCCTGAGGTAAATTACCTAACAAAAACACTTATGAAGTGTTAGAATTGACAATCAATCAAAATGCTACTTTCATTATCTTCTATTATTTCATGACATTTGGTTGGTTATGTACCTGAATATATATAAAGAAAGAGAGAGAAACACAGCCATTTTGACTACCACTTCTTGAAGTATATATCAAGTGCATTTCAACTGAGAACTTAAACTTCTATTTGAAAGGTAAGATGTTATTTTAAAAACTGAAGTATGTTCTGTACTTTAAGGTAATTAGGAAAACATTTTCTGATAGTTATATACTATCCCTCTGTAATACTTATAGAATAAGATAGACTTCTCTGTTTTAGTTATGGATGGAGTTAGGCTTGTCTTGTATAATTAAGAATTGACTTAGAGTTTATCACATACATTTTCTGATATTTCTACTTCCAGTCTGATACCATACACTGCCCAAAGAAAAAATAACTGTTTAAAAAACCAAAATACCTGTCTGTACTTAAACCCAACAGTGCCCTATCTGTACTGATATATTTGTTTTAAATTCATTTTACAGCACAAAAATGGAAGGAGAAAAAAAAATAACGTGGAAATTGTTGCAGAATGCAACCAAGATACAGCAAATGAATCAGAATTCTTTGATGAATCACTGGACATAGAACTTCTGCAATGTGTTGAATCTGTGGATTTCTTAATTGAAAATGAGACAAATTCTGACAAAGAATTATTAGAAGTTCTTTATAATTTTGAAAACAAATCAGAAAAATACATTTATATATAATAATTCAAAAATTGTTTGAGACAATATTCATTTTTATATGTATTTTTTAAACTAGTAGCAAATTGATTATAATGTAAAATTAGACTTTAAATATACTGTGCAACTTTAAGTTTGCTCATAGTTACTTCCTTTCTTCCACTATATCATCTCCAATGTGTATTTAACATCTCTTTATCATCTCCTGCCTCCATGGTGTTTCTGCTTTCCTGACAGACTACGCTATGAATTCCATATACCACAATAACTTCTGAAACAACATGCAAGATATCTACAAAGGAAACAATGTATTTTTATTTTTAGACTCTGCATTGGTACCTACATGCTGGTACTTAAATAAAATAAATAAAAAAATAAAGAAAGAACAATCAATAAACATACAATATTTGAACATTCTTTCATCCTATTTTCCCAATATTACGCTTCCCGGACGCTTCCCGGTGTGCTCCCCCCGCAAAAAAAAAAGATATAAAAATTATTATTTTTTAACCCCGCGAGGCCCTTTTAAAGCCCCCTCATCAAACCTAGGGGGTCAGGGAGGATGTACTCTGGCCCCTTATGCTCATTTCCCCCTTTGTTTTTGCCACATCTTGTGTCTCGATCCTACCGAGACACAAGATGGCAGCCGCTCTGGACTGTTTCGAATGTTGACAGACACCCGACAGCCAATCAGCTTCGCTTCGCGAAATTCCGTTACGCGTCAGGTACGCGAACCGGGGCGCTAACCGGAGGGCTGTCACAGATATATCTGTTTTTAAAAATGTTAATTTCTCAAAATCCACTGGAGCACATATATTGAGACATAGCAAAGGCACGTCGGGCAAACCATATCTACAATTTTGCCAAGTTTCGTGTAAATCCATTCAGCCATTCTAACTAAAAGTGAGTCCAACCGCCCTATGGAAAACTCAATGTTAAAAACACGTTTTTGGACCCCCCTTTTTCTCGGCCCCCACTTCACGAAACCCCCCCAAACTTTCAGGGGCTGCTCATAAACAAAATGTGCCATTTTCCTGAAAATTTCAGCCAATTCCGTCCACAAACGCCAAAGTTACTCCACATAGAATTTTCAAAAATCCCATAGGAAAAAAATCCTAACTATATATACCTACTGGCGACCGCCAGTAGGTAATATATATATATATATATATATATATATATATATATATATAAGAATTCACAATCCTGAGGTGCCAGTAACAACGCACGGACACAGACCAGGTACAGACCACAAGACGAGGAGTTAAAGGTGAATGAAGTGCTTTAATCCATCGATGGGGACGGCAACATGACGCGTTTCGTCCGGGGAACCCGGACTTGATCACATGACAAACCCAGAGATTTACGTGGTTAAATACTGGTTATAACGAGACTCCTCCCATCATTCAAACAACATAGAAGAAATAACCTTCATAATAAACTATGGTCAACCAATATACAGTTTAAAACACAAAATTGCAAAGCATTGAACATACAATATAAATTTAAATAAACTATTTAGTAAATAAAGGGCAAGTGCCCAAATAAAGTCAACCACAGTATAAACTATGCATCATAACTAATAGTATCAAACCAGTAACCAAAAGTTGAAACCACATAAGGAATTAGTGCATAAGATTAGTGCAGAATACATTATCCCAAAATTTGGGAGAGAGCAATGTATATACAGGTAAAAACCTGGAGCAAGATGTAAACGGGTGTAAGAAAGTGCATAGTGCAAAAAAGTGCAAAATATGGCAGTACATTTATATGTTAGGGGGAAAGATTATCAATGTTTAGATACAGAAAAATGCAACATTTCTGTAAACGATTAAAGTGACTAGTGACCTCCAGCAGCATGAAAATGGGCGAACCCTGAAAATCATAGCAACACAGCTAGAATATAAATAATGAGAGTATAAATCCATTAAATATAATCAAATCACAGATATTTAACAATTCATTCAATCTTAAACCATCCTCAACATGAATATAATAGATTAAAAACCATAAAATAGGTGTAAAATCCATATAAAAAGTCATGCATATGATGGAATAAAATATTTACAGAAAGTTGTTAAGATCCTCCCCCATGTTGAGGCCATTCGGAATCTTGCTATTTAACCTCAAAATGTATTGGCTTTCCAACTGTCTTAGTCTCTTTTCTCTGTGTCCACCTCTTTTATGTGGAGGGACTGCATCAATAAGAAATTATTGTAAGTCATTTAGGTAATTGTTGTGTACCAACTTCAAATGACGTGCCACAGGGTAGTTGGGGCCAGAATTTACTATGGCACGAAGATGCTGTAGGATGCGATTGTATACTTGCAACTTTGTGCTGCCAACGTATTGCAACTCGCACGTACACTTTAAAACATAGACCGCATGGTCAGTTTTACAAGTATACAAGTTATTGATTTTGATCACAGCATCCGTCAAGCCCTCAACAAATTCGGTGGTATTAACACCGAACTTGCAAGCCCTGCACGAACTGCACTTTCGAAAACCTGTTTTGTTTGAGAACCAATTAGGTTTTATATTGGTCTCAGGACTAGTTCTTACTAGGGCATCCCTCATCGAGGGTGCTCTACGGAAAGTGATGCTGGGCATATCTTCCAAAAATGGGCCTACGACAATATCAGTTTTCAAGATGGGCCAATTGGACTTAATAATTTGTTTAATCTTCTTTTGTTGATTATTAAAAGTGGTAATAAGACGAATGGTAGGTTTCTCAGGTTTAACAGCAACCTCCTCTGATGTTTCCATGGTGGGTTGCTCTGCTATTACCACTGTCTGATTAGACAAAGCCCTTTTAAGAGAGTTGGTGAGGGTATTAACATCATAGCCTCTGCGTAAGAATCTATGATAAGATCCATTGAGACAATTCATGAGGTCAATCTCGTTGTTACATATGCGTCTAATTCTTAAAAACTCCCCATAAGGGATGCTTTTAATAAGATGATGCGGATGGTTACTCTGTGCATGTAAAATAGAATTTCCAGCTGTGGATTTTCTATACATTCTAGTCATGATCTTATTGTCTCTGATGTAAACCTCCACATCTAGAAAGTTAACACTTACATTGTTGATGTTGGCAGAGAATTCTAGGTTTAAAGAATTGTTATTGATGTTACTAACAAATTCTTCGGCTGATGATTTACAACCTTGCCAAATTATGAAAACATCGTTAATGAAGCGCCACATTTTCACAATGCCTGTTTCATCTTCCTCCAAACAGTCGCGGATCCCACCCAAGACGTGCCTCTCCCACCAGCCCACGTGTAAACACGCGTAGCTGGGGGAGAAGCACGCACCCATGGCAACACCGCGCAACTGCTGGAAGATCTCATTGTTGAAAAGGAAAAAGTTATTTTTAAGGCACAAATCAATCATACTGATAAGCATTTTGCTATGTTCAAAATACCTGGTGTCTCTTGTAGACAAGAAGTATTCAATTGCATTCAAACCATCAACATGATTAATAGAGGTATACAAAGATGTAATGTCCATGACTAGAAATAAATAGTTAGGTTTCCACACAACTTCTTTCAATTTCATCAGGAAGTCACCAGTGTCTCTTAAGTAACTAGGTAAGGCCTCCATATAATCGTGTAAATAAAAATCAACATATTTTGAGAGGGGTTCCAACAGTCCATTTTGAGCGGAAATAATAGGTTGCCCCGGTACAGGTATCGTGCCTTTATGGATCTTGGGTAATAAGTATAAAGTGGGAGTGATAGGGAAATCTTTTTTGAGGAAATCAAATTCTTTCTTACTAATTAGTCCTTCCCTCTTCCGAGATGCCAAGTTGGAATGTACAAGTAGTTTTACTTTGTTGAGTTCATTGAATGAGGCCTTCCTATAGCAGGCAGGGTCACTTAATTGTCTTTCAGCTTCCTGTAGATACATAGTACGTGGCCACAAAATGATATTTCCACCTTTATCAGCTTTATTGACAATGATATCGCCTTTGGATTTGATTTTACGCATCAGCAGAGAGTATTGTTTGTCTCTAAAGCTTCTACGTTTTTTGCTTTTTGGCACAGTTTTGTTCAATTCCTTTAGGTCTTCAACGACCCGATCGCTAAAAATGTCAATGGCATCCCTGGGCATCACCGGGACAAAAGTAGATTTGGGACAAAACGGACTATTACCAGCACTGCCACTGCTGATTCCCATAGAACTTAATACATCCTGCGTGCTGGTAGGGGCATCATTGTCATCATTGGCAAGGGGATGAGCAACCTTCAAAGCCTTGGTATCCGCAATAGAAAAGTTTCTATGACTCTGAGATTCATTCAAAATGATATTGGCTTTTTCACTTTTCTTGTTGGTAGTGTGAATTTGAGAAGCTTTAGTTTCCTTATAAACTTAAAGGTGTCAATTCTTGCTTGCACATACTTAAATCCATTATTAGGGCAAAAGGAAAGTCCCAATGAAAGAAGCTGGGTTTCTGCTGCATTGAGGTCAAGTTCAGTCAGATTAATCACAGTGTTTTCTACATCGGAGTCACATGGATGATAAGTAGCATTCATAGCGGTTTTATCTTTTTCTTGTGTGTTTTTTTCTTTTGTATTTTTTTCTTCATTTATTTCAATTTTTTCATTGTTTTCATGTTTATCATCGTTAATCCCAAATTCAGTAGACGAAGTTGTGTCATCAAAAGATGATGTGGTGGGTAGCTTCATAATTTTACTTATGATTTCGTTTGGGCATTTCCCCTTCCTCTTCTCTTTTTCCCGTAATTGTTGGCGTTTCCTCCTCTCTTTACGGGATTTGTTTCGCCTCTTCCTCTTGTTTGCTGTGTCCCTCTCGACCTTAAGGTGTTTCGCCGATCTTCCACCATAAAAACCAATTCCTCAGATGGAGTAAAGCTACTAACCCCAACCTGTTGTTCGTTAGTTTCCT
This sequence comes from Lissotriton vulgaris, assembly GCF_964263255.1. Lineage (NCBI taxonomy): Eukaryota > Metazoa > Chordata > Amphibia > Caudata > Salamandridae > Lissotriton > Lissotriton vulgaris. The sequence continues at coordinate 49,113 of NW_028245015.1, forward strand.
CATCGGAACCCCCACTGCTATAGATAGAACTCATATCAGTATCTGATCCTTCAGGGGCTCCCGCCTGTTGGTTTTGGGGAGTTTGGGATGTTGCTGCTGACATTGGCACAGATGAAGTTAATGCTTGTCTTTTGGCTGACTCAAATTTCCTTGAGATTGTAAATATCCTCCCATTCTCATAGTCGGCCTTATCTCTGGCGAACTTAAATGCCTTGCGGGTTTTGATGGTCTCCTCATATTTATCAAGATGTTTTTTGATATCTTCCCGCCCTTTAATTATTACCTCCTGTTGTTCCATGGCGTTTAGTTCGAGGTTAAGCTTCTCAATCTGGGACATTAGTTCGACTCTATCGATTTCGGCGTATTTAATTAGGATGCATACCATGCCCATGGATGCATCAAGGTTATGTTGTGCCCACTCCTTCAGCATGAGGGGATTGGGGTTTTCAAATGATGGTGCTATTAATACTCTCAAGCCACGAGGCACCCTTTTAGCTTCCTTGTATTTTTCAAGACTTTTTTGTTCCCACCACTTAGTGAGCTCCGTCCGGAGTAGTTTTTCAATTTTTTTCAATTTAGACTTAGCATCGTCGCCTTCAGTGGTTTTCTCCTTAGGTTTCCCCCCAAGGGTGGGGACCACCTGTAAATTTAAAAAAAGAGCATCTGCTGCTTGCTCTCTATCTCTGAAAATGTCAGCTGCCATCGCCATCTTAATTGCGGAAAGTTTGTAGAAATTAGCACAAGTTCAAAAGCTTTTCCACGTGTAATGTTCACCACGTACTGGAAAAAATTGAATGAACAAATATCTCCTTAAATCTCGTAAGACACACGTGTGTCCCAGCGATAGCTATAAACGTCAACCGGCTCACTTTGGAACGCTGCCAGCGAAGAAAAACTCGGGTCCTCCGAACCAAATGATTCCTCACGGAAACCAGCGAACTTCCAGCGAGCCGAGATGCCTAATCCCCTCTCCGAAAACCTAGAGGGTCACAAAGTGTCTACCGTACCCCCTTCTACCCATTCCGAACATTGTTTGCCCTCCATTTTGTGTCTCAAATCTACTGATACTCAAAATGGAGGACGCCCGTAACGCTGCCGGTTCGCGTACCGGGGAGCGCACCGGTAAGCGCTCGATAAAAAAAGGTGGGAAAGTAATTTACAGAAAAACTACTACAGACACTTTCATCAAATATAGAATAGCCCCTACTACATAGCAGTCCCTACCATTTCCCAAAATTTGATGGAATTCCATTGAGAAAATTATGCTGTAAGCCTGACTAAATATCCTGAGGTAAATTACCTAACAAAAACACTTATGAAGTGTTAGAATTGACAATCAATCAAAATGCTACTTTCATTATCTTCTATTATTTCATGACATTTGGTTGGTTATGTACCTGAATATATATAAAGAAAGAGAGAGAAACACAGCCATTTTGACTACTACTTCTTGAAGTACATATCAAGTGAATTTCAACTGAGAACTTAAACTTCTATTTGAAAGGTAAGATGTTATTTTAAAAACTGAAGTATGTTCTGTACTTTAAGGTAATTAGGAAAACATTTTCTGATAGTTATATACTATCCCTCTGTAATACTTATAGAATAAGATAGACTTCTCTGTTTTAGTTATGGATGGAGTTAGGCTTGTCTTGTATAATTAAGAATTGACTTAGAGTTTATCACATACATTTTTTGATATTTCTACTTCCAGTCTGATACCATACACTGCCCAAAGAAAAAATCACTGTTTAAAAAACCAAAATACCTGTCTGTACTTAAACCCAACAGTGCCCTATCTGTACTGATATATTTTTTTAAAATTCATTTTACAGCACAAAAATGGAAGGAGAAAAAAAAATAACGTGGAAATTGTTGCAGAATGCAACCAAGATACAGAAAATGAATCAGAATTCTTTGATGAATCACTGGACATAGAACTTCTGCAATGTGTTGAATCTGTGGATTTCTTAATTGAAAATGAGACAAATTCTGACAAAGAATTATTAGAAGTTCTTTATAATTTTGAAAACTAATCAGAAAAATACATTTATATATAATAATTCAAAAATTGTTTGAGACATTATTCATTTTTATATGTATTTTTTAAACTAGTAGCAAATTGATTATAAAGTAAAATTAGACTTTAAATATACTGTGCAACTTTAAGTTTGCTCATAGTTACTTCCTTTCTTCCACTATATCATCTCCAATGTGTATTTAACATCTCTTTATCATCTCCTGCCTCCTTGGTGTTTCTGCTTTCCTGACAGACTACACTATGAATTCCATATACCACAATAACTTCTGAAACAACATGCAATATATCTACAAAGGGAACAATGTATTTTTATTTTTAGACTCTGCATTGGTACCTACATGTTGGTACTTAAATAAAATAAATAAAAAAATAAAGAAAGAACAATCAATAAACATACAATATTTGAACATTCTTTCATCCTATTTTCCCAATATTACGCTTCCCGGACCGCTTCCCGGTGCGCTCCCCCCGCAAAAAAAAACGATATAAAAATTATTATTTTTTAACCGCGCGAGGCCCTTTTAAAGCCCCCTCATCAAACCTAGGGGGTCAGGGAGGATGTACTCTGCCCCCTTATGCTCATTTCCCCCTTTGTTTTTGCCACATCTTGTGTCTCGATCCTACCGAGACACAAGATGGCAGCCGCTCTGGACTGTTTCGAATGTTGACAGACACCCGACAGCCAATCAGCTTCGCTTCGCGAAATTCCGTTACGCGTCAGGTACGCGAACCGGGGCGCTAACCGGAGGACTGTCACAGATATATCTGTTTTTAAAAACGTTAATTTCTCAAAATCCACTGGAGCACATATATTGAGACATAGCAAAGGCACGTCGGGCACACCATATCTATAATTTTGCCAAGTTTCGTGTAAATCCATTCAGCCGTTCGAGCTAAAAGTGAGTCCAACCGCCCTATTGAAAACTCAATGTTAAAAACACGTTTTCGGACCCCCCCATTTTTTCTCGGCCCCCACTTCACGAAACCCCCCCACACTTTCAGGGGCTGCTCAGAAACAAAATGTGCCATTTTCCTGAAAATTTCAGCCAATTCCGTCCACAAACGCCAAAGTTACTCCACATAGAATTTTCAAAAATCCCATAGGAAAAAAATCCTAACTATATATACCTACTGGCGACCGCCAGTAGGTAATATATATATATATATATATATATATATGTACATATATATATATATATATATATTCACTGAAAAAACCATAGGTTAGAGACCATATATAGTTAGCTGGACATTTTATTGACAAAAAACCAATGAAATTCCATATATAGTTAGTTGCACTAACTATATATCGCGCACCCGCAATCCACTGCTGATGATGTCACATATTACATCATTCATGACATGGTCAGTGACATCACTGATGACATCACTGATGACATCTCAAATGACATCACTGATGACATCACTGATGACATCTCAAATGACATCACTGATGACATCATCTAGTGTCTGTGTGTTTTTGTAAAGTTTAAATATGTTTTACATATTGAAGAATGAGTGGATGTATGGAAGACTGAGTGTGTGTGTAGCTGGCTGGGAGGTGTGTGACTCTGTGCATATCAATGTGTACTTGTATCAGTGATTGTATAAGAGAGTAAGTATGTGTTAGTATATGTGTGAAAAGTATGGTGTTCTGTGTTTAACTGTATAGATGAGGAAATCGAAGTGTGATTGATTCTTCACAGGACTGACTAGGTGTATGAGTGCATATGATAGTGTTGTAATAATGAGTGACTGTATGTATGAGTGATTGTATGGGTGAATGAGTGAATGTGTGTGTAGACGTAGGAATCAGTGAGTGCGTATGTAGTAACTGGTATTGGTGTGTCATGATGTCATCAGTGATGTCATTTGAGATGTCATCAGTGATGTCATTTGAGATGTCATCAGTGATGTCATCAGTGATGTCACTGAAGTATGGTGTTCTGTGTTTAACTGTATAGATGAGGAAATGGAAGTGTGATTGATTCTTTACAGGACTGACTAGGTGTGTGAGTAACTCCATGGATGAGTGGCAGTGTGTGAGTGTCTGCATAGGTGTATGAGTGCATATGATAGTGTAATAATGAGTGACTGTATGTATGAGTGATTGTATGGGTGAATGAGTGAATGTGTGTGTAGACGTAGGAATCAGTGAGTGCGTATGTAGTAACTGGTATTGGTGTGTCATGATGTCATCACTGATGTCATTTGAGATGTCATCAGTGATGTCATCAGTGATGTCATTTGAGATGTCATCAGTGATGTCATCAGTGATGTCACTGACCATGTCATGAATGATGTAATATGTGACATCATCAGCAGTGGATTGCGGGTGCGCGATATATAGTTAGTGCAACTAACTATATATGGAATTTCATTGGTTTTTTGTCAATAAAATGTCCAGCTAACTATATATGGTCTCTAACCTATGGTTTTTTCAGTGAATTTTCAAGGTTTTGTAAATGCAAATTCCTAACTATATATGGTCTATAACCTATGGTTTTTTTCAGTGAATTTCATTGGTTTTTTAAAAGCTAATATCTATAGCTGTAAAATATATTCTTTATTACGTGACGTATCACGTAGCCACGTGAGACGCCTCATGACGCGTCGCATAACCGTGACGTATCGGTTCTGCAGCGCAAACAAAACCCGTAACGTAAGCGTGCCGGAGCACGCTTACAGATATATATATTTTTTTTAACCTTAATTAGACAAAATCCACACGTGCACATATCTTGAGGCCTTGCAAAGGCACATCAAACAAACAGTCCCTACAATTTTGCCAAGTTTGCTGGAAATCTATTCCCTTCATTTTTTTTTTACTGTTTCTCTTGGTTTTCCCCTTGTTACGCTTACCGGGACGCTACCCGGTACGCGAACCGGACGCTCCAAAAACACAAGATGGCGGACTCCCGTTACGCTGCCGGTTAGCTGCCCGGTTCGCGTACCGGGAAGCGCCTCTACCGCGAAAAATCGCGGGGGACTTTAATATCCCCCTCATAAATCCTAGGGGGTCAGGAGGGGTTTACCTTGCCCCCTTTCCTTCATTTCCGCCTTCTTTTTTCACCACATCTTGTCTCTCGAACCTACCGAGAGACAAGATGGCGGCCGCTCCGGACTGTTTACAATGTTGACAGCTACGCTGCCGGTTAGCTGCCCGGTTAGCTGCCCGGTGAGCTGCCCGGTTCGCGTACCGGGACGCGCCTCTACGGCGTAAAATCGCAAAATGTTTTGCCCCGCGGGGCACTTTAATATCCCCCTCATCAATCCTAGGGGGTCAGGAGTGGTCTACCTTGCCCCCTTTCCTTCATTTCCCCCTTCGTTTTTCACCACATCTTGTCTCTCGATCGTACCGAGAGACAAGATGGCGGCCGCTCCGGTTTGTTTAGAATGTTGACAGACACCGGAGAGCCAATCAGATTCGCTTCGCGAAGTTCCGTTACGCGTCAGGTACGCGAACCGGGGCGCTAACCGGAGCGCTGTCACAGATATATATATTTTTTTAAACGTTAATTTCTCAAAATCCACTGGAGCACATATATTGAGACATAGCAAAGGCACGTCGGGCAAACCATATCTACAATTTTGCCAAGTTTCATGTAAATCTATTCAGCCGTTCGAGCTAAAAGTGAGTCCAACCGCCCTATGGAAAAATGAATGGGAAAAACGCGTTTTGGGACCCCCCTTTGTTCTCGGCCCCCCCTTGACGAAACCCCACAAAATTTTCAGGGGCTGCTCAGAAAAAAATGTGCCATTTTCCTGAAAATTTCAGCCAATTCTGTCCACAAACGCCAAAGTTATTAGACATAGAATTTTCAGAAATCCCATAGAGAAAAAATCCTAACTATATATACCCACTGGCTATCGCCAGTAGGTAATATACATATATAAACATATGTAATCTGCATATCTATATAAATATAAATGCATGCATACATATACATATATGCATACATATGCATGTTATTTACATGAAAGTTTTAAAAACACTAATAAAAGCAAAGCTAAAAAGCCACCTCATTACAAACAGAATGGCTTTAACTTAAACGAGGGCGAGATCTATTGCATTTTCAATGCTTGTTTACTTTGGTTCTATCAAGAAGGCATTCAGATGTGTCACACATTTGCCATAAATTCTGAATGTTAGCACTCTAGTTGCTCATTAGATCACTGTAGTAAAGCTAGTGCTCACCAGGGAAGTCTGCTGCTAATCATCGTTTGCAGCCATTTTCCCGCATTTTTTATCCCGCAGACTTTCAGTCCGCATACCATTATCCCGCAAGGTCATTGAGCTCGCATACCATTATCCCGCATTTTTTCAAAACGCATGTGCATTTATCGCGCATGCCTTTACAAAGAATTACGTTTTAAAGGCATGTATGGTAAATGCATTTGCGTTGTGAAAACCACGATGACGAGAGAGGTAAGTGGGTTTGTGTTAATTTTTTCGTGGGTTAGTGATTGTGTAGTGTAGTGTAGTGTTGTGTAGTGTAGTGTTGTGTTAGTGTAGTGTAGAGTTGTGGTGGTTGTTTAGTGTAGGGTCATGCTGGGGGTAGTGTTTTAGGGTTCAGGGTAGTGTTGTAGTGTTTGCGTAGTGTAGGGTCATGCTGGGGGTAGTGTTTTAGGGTTTAGGGTTGTGTTGTAGTGTTTGCGTAGTGTAGGGTCATGCTGGGGCTAGTGTTTTAGGGTTTAGGGTAGTGTTGTAGTGTTTGCGTAGTGTAGGGTCATGCTGGGCGTAGTTTTTAGGGTTTAGGATAGTGTTGTAGTGTTTGCGTAGTGTAGGGTCATGCTGGGTGTAGTGTTTTAGGGTTTTGGGTAGTGTTGTAGTGTTTGCGTAGTGTAGGGTCATGCTGGGGGTAGTGTTTTAGGGTTTTGGGTAGTGTTGTAGTGTTTGCGTAGTGTAGGGTCATGCTGGGGTGTAGTGTTTTAGGGTTTTGGGTAGTGTTGTAGTGTTTGCGTAGTGTAGGGTCATGCTGGGGGTAGTGTTTTAGGGTTTTGGGTAGTGTTGTAGTGTTTGCGTAGTGTAGGGTCATGCTGGGGGTAGTGTTTTAGGGTTTTGGGTAGTGTTGTAGTGTTTGCGTAGTGTAGGGTCATGCTGGGGGGTAGTGTTTTAGGGTTTTGGGTAGTGTTGTAGTGTTTGCGTAGTGTAGGGTCATGCTGGGGGTAGTGTTTTAGGGTTTTGGGTAGTGTTGTAGTGTTTGCGTAGTGTAGGGTCATGCTGAGGGTAGTGTTTTAGGGTTTAGGGTAGTGTTGTAGTGTTTGCGTAGTGTAGGGTCATGCTGGGGGTAGTGTTTTAGGGTTTAGGGTAGTGTTGTAGTGTTTGCGTAGTGTAGGGTCATGCTGGGGGTAGTGTTTTAGGGTTTAGGGTAGTGTTGTAGTGTTTGCGTAGTGTAGGGTCATGCTGGGGGTAGTGTTTTAGGGTTTAGGGTAGTGTTGTAGTGTTTGCGTAGTGTAGGGTCATGCTGGGGGTAGTGTTTTAGGGTTTAGGGTAGTGTTGTAGTGTTTGCGTAGTGTAGGGTCATGCTGGGGGGTAGTGTTTTAGGGTTTTGGGTAGTGTTGTAGTGTTTGCGTAGTGTAGGGTCATGCTGGGGGGTAGTGTTTTAGGGTTTAGGGTAGTGTTGTAGTGTTTGGGTAGTGTAGGGTCATGCTGGGGGTAGTGTTTTAGGGTTTAGGGTAGTGTTGTAGTGTTTGCGTAGTGTAGGGTCATGCTGGGGGTAGTGTTTTAGGGTTTAGGGTAGTGTTGTAGTGTTTGCGTAGTGTAGGGTCATGCTGGGGGTAGTGTTTTAGGGTTTAGGGTAGTGTTGTAGTGTTTGCGTAGTGTAGGATCATGCTGGGGGTAGTGTTTTAGGGTTTAGGGTAGTGTTGTAGTGTTTGCGTAGTGTAGGGTCATGCTGGGGTGTAGTGTTTTAGGGTTTTGGGTAGTGTTGTAGTGTTTGCGTAGTGTAGGGTCATGCTGGGGGTAGTGTTTTAGGGTTTATGGTAGTGTTGTAGTGTTTGCGTAGTGTAGGGTCATGCTGGGGTGTAGTGTTGTAGGGTTTTGGGTAGTGGTGTAGTGTTTGCGTAGTGTAGGGTCATGCTGGGGGTAGTGTTTTAGGATTTAGGTTAGTGTTGTAGTGTTTGCGTAGTGTAGGGTCATGCTGGGGGTAGTGTTTTAGGGTTTAGGGTTGTGTTGTAGTGTTTGCGTAGTGTAGGGTCATGCTGGGGGTAGTGTTTTAGGGTTTAGGGTTGTGTTGTAGTGTTTGCGTAGTGTAGGGTCATGCTGGGGGTAGTGTTTTAGGGTTTAGGGTAGTGTTGTAGTGTTTGCGTAGTGTAGGGTCATGCTGGGGTGTAGTGTTTTAGGGTTTTGGGTAGTGTTGTAGTGTTTGCGTAGTGTAGGGTCATGCTGGGGGTAGTGTTTTAGGGTTTAGGGTAGTGTTGTAGTGTTTGTGTAGTGTAGGGTCATGCTGGGGGTAGTGTTTTAGGGTTTAGGGTAGTGTTGTAGTGTTTGTGTAGTGTAGGGTCATGCTGGGGGTAGTGTTTTAGGGTTTAGGGTAGTGTTGTAGTGTTTGTGTAGTGTAGGGTCATGCTGGGGGTAGTGTTTTAGGGTTTAGGGTAGTGTTGTACTGTTTTTGTAGTGTTGGGTCATGCTGGGGGTAGTGTTTTAGGGTTTAGGGTAGTTTAGTTGTTTAGTGTATGCTAAAGGCATATTCGTTCTAAAAGTTTTCGTTATTTTAATTTGCGGCCTAATAGTACATGCAGGATTTTTTTTGCGGACTGATGGTATGCGGGATTTCGTCATATATTAGCTAATCATACTTTCTATGGCAAAATGAACCCCCTCATTTTGTTCCTTTTTAAATTAAATGTTTTAAGAGTTACCACTTTATTCCAATCAAGATGGCTTCAGGTGTGCCATACCTTTGTAATAAGTAGGACTGTTAGCACTCTAGTTGTTCTTTAGAACACTCTGGGACAATCTGTCATTGGGCTATAGTTGGGCTACATCTGGCTGATATTTGGGCTACATTTGGTTTTTTGTCTCTGGTGGCCATCTTTGGGCTACATTGGGCTACATTGGGCTACATTGGGCTACATTTGGGCTCCAACATATATATAGCCCAATGTAGCCCAATTTATATTTTTCAAAGTTAATTTTCGTAAAAACCACTGGAGCCTATATCTTGAGACATAGCAAAGGCACATCGGGCTACCAGTCCCTACAATTTTGCCAAGTTTGGTGTAAATCCATTCAGCCGTTCAGGCTAAAAGTGAGGCCAACCGCCCTATGGAAAATTGCATGGGAAAAACACGTTTTGGGACCCCCCTTTTTTCTCGGCCCCCCCTTGACGAAAACCCCCCAAATTTTCAGGGGCTGCTCAGAAACAAAATGTTCCATTTTCCTGAAAATTTCAGCCAATTCTGTCCTCATAAGCCAAAGTTATTCGACATAGAATTTTCAAAAATCCCATAGGAAAAAAATCCTAACTATATATACCTACTGGCTATCGCCAGTAGGTAATATATATATATATGAGCTCCTTAGTCCTAAAAATACAGCCCCAGACGCTGAATCCTTCCTCAGGTACGGAACACTCAGACACCAGAGATAATTATTTAACGTGGTTTATTTTCCCGTGTCCTCCAGCATGACGCGTTTTGGCTGCGTTTCCGCAGCCTTGATCACATGACAGTAAATGACCAATGGTGGTGTTCATATACTGTGCAAAACAAGGTTAATTAGGAGCACCTGGTGCATAGATGTAGAGGACATACTACGAAAATACAGCCAATGTTTCTAAGAGTCTAAATACATAGTACAAATATATACAATGAATAACATGGCTAAAAAAAAGAGAGAGATTCTGAGCCCTTACTCGATGCTGAAAACAATAATAACTTCCTACATCTGTAATGGCTTCATAGCTTTACCATGGCTCGCTGTTCAGGTCTCAATAATTTCATTGTACAGCGCTGTCCATGATAACATGTTATTAATATCATCCTGATTCCTAAATTACTGGCTGCCGTCCTCCTCAGTCTAACTAAAGTGCACTAGTGCCTGAGACAACCATAGATAAAGTGCAAGTGCAAATATCAAACGTGAGCATTGTGCCTGCGAAATTCCAACAAATCTGAGTACAAAAGATATAAAGAAACAATTATATCAAATAACTCAGTAAGTAAAAATCGCTAAAAATCATATATATACAGTAATTAACACATCTTCGCAGATTAAATGTTTCTTGCAATACTATAGACCTAGTGTCATAATATTAAATACAAAATTCATTCCTTCCTACTCGAGAAAATCTCTCTAATGTTACATGAATCTCTGTTGCCGATAACTTAATATCTCATCGTATTGAAGTGCAAGTGCTACCTTCAAAACTAGAGATTAAAGAGGGTACAGAAGTGCTTGAAAGACAAAAAATGGCAAGAACCAATTTGAAACAAAATGAAATGTGTGATTCCTGCAATCCTATCTTCTAAGAGGGTTGACTCGCTGTGGCAGTATCAACCTACTGATATAGGGTGCAGGTTACAATACTCTGTGATACTGAACATCCAAATTATTAGATGTGCTGCCAGGGAGGTAGCGTTAAACACCAGAGCCTAAATATACTGAGTGGGAATGCGGAGGCAACATCTAAAGAAAACTGTACAGATCTTCCCCCGTGTTTAACCCATTTGGGATCCTGGTATCTAATAGCAGAATGTATTTGCTCTCAAGTTCCCTCAATTGTTTCTCCCGGTCACTCCCCCTGGTGTTCTTTGGCACAGAATCAATGATAAAATATTTCAAATCATTCAGGTTCTTCGCATGGACTAACTCAAAGTGGCGGGCAACTGGTTAGCTAGCATCTGAGTTGACAATTGCCCTCAGATGCTGGAGAATACAATTGAAAGCCTGCAGTTTTGTGCTCCCCATATATTTCAGACTACATGTGCACTCTAATACATATACCGCAAACTATATCGGACACATTTCTCTGGTTTTGTACAAGTGAAATGTCCAGTTAACTATAACGTCCTTTTTTAGGGAATTTGTAAGATTTTTTTAAATTCTGATTTCTAACTATAAAGTCCCTAAAACCTATGTTTTTTTCAGTGAATTTCAAAGGTTATTTAACTGCTAATTCCTATCTATAACGTATCTGAAACCCTTTTTTTTCAGTGAATATATATTAACCCTGGGTGTAGTTCGCGAAGTAGCGCTACACAAAGCTACGCGAAGTGCACTTCGCACTACGCGAACTTCACGTAGCACTACGCGAGCTGCGTAGTAGCATGTTCGCACTGTGCAAGATGCAATTTCAATGATTGCACAGTACGGACAAGCATCTGGCACTGTGCAATCATTGAAAACGGCATCTTGCACAGTGTGAGCTGTAGTTTTCTGCTGCTTGAGGAGATTATTACTCGAGCTGCAGCTTTCCCAACTCGAACTGGTAGTTTCTCATTGAGAGTGGTCGCGAGCAAGCGCAACCACTCACAATGAGAAACCTTACCTCCCCGCGTTGAGAATCTCGCCAGGATGTCATTTTGCTTGCTCGCGGTCGCGAACATGACGTTCAGGACCACGAACAAGCCAAAAATGAGTGCTGCACTACGCTATGCTGCACTATGCATGTTCACACTGTGCTACGTGCAGCTCGCGTAGTGCGAAGTTGCGCAAACTTCGCAAACTCCGCGAGCGTAGCGTAGTGCTTTGCCCAGGGTTAATATATATATATATATATATATATTACCTACTGGCGGTCGCCAGTAGGTATATATAGTTAGGATTTTTTCCCTATGGGATTTCTGAAAATTCTATGTCTAATAACTTTGGCGTTTGTGGACAGAATCGGCTGAAATTTTCAGGAAAATGGCACATTTTGTTTCTGAGCAGCTCCTGGAAATTTGGGGGGGGGTTCGTCAAGGGGGGGCCGAGAAAAAAGGGGGGTCCTAAAACGCGTTTTTCCCATGTTAATTTCCATAGGGCGGTTGGACTCACTTTTAGCCCGAACGGCTGAATGGATTTTCACGAAACTTGGCAAAATTGTAGGGACTGTTAGCCCGATGTGCCTTTGCTAGGTCTCAATATATGTGCTTCAGTGGATTTTGAGAAATTAACGTTTAAATCAAGATATATATCTGTAACAGCGCTCCGGGCAGCGATCCGGTTAGCGAACCTTTCTCGTATCGGAACTTTGCGATGCGAAGCTGATTGGCCCTCCGGTGTCTGTCAACATTCTAAACAGTCCGGAGCGGCCGCCATCTTGTCTCTCGGTAGGATCGAGAGACAAGAGGAGGCCAAAACAAAGGGGGAAATTACCATAAGGGGGCATAGTAGATCCTCGTTGACCCTCTAGGTTTTATGTGGAGGTTTTAAAAGGGCCTAGGAGGGTCCAAAAAAAAAAAAAAAAAAAATTTTTTTTGCGTGGTAAGCGCCAAGTTCGCGAACCGGAAAGCGTTCTGGGCAGCGAACTTTATGGATAAAAGAATGAAAGACTTTTCTAATACTGTATGTTAATTATTTGTTGGTTTTGTTGATTATTTTTTAATTTTTTTATTTTTTAAGCAATTATTTATTATTGTGATTGTGTTTCAAAATTTAATAACATTTCTAACATTTAACTAGTTTATGAATTACATATAAAAATGATTAAAGACTCAAACAATTTTTTAATATTACATACAATTTTATTTTTCGGATTGTTTTTCAAAATTTAATACAACGTCTAGCATTTCACTGTCTGATATGTGTTCTTGTTCAGTGAACATAAGTTCCAACATTTGACCGTCATCATAATGAAGTAAATGATCCACAGATTCTACACATTGAACTAATTCATGGTCCCGTGATTCATCCATGAAATCTGAGTCATCATTGTCCTCAATAACTTTTTCTGTGTTGTTCTCCAGAACAATTTCGAAGGAAACATTTTGCTCACCTTCCATTTTATTGCTGTAATTTGCATAAAAAATAAATATATCAGTAGAGATAGGGCACTGTTGGGTTTAAGTTCAGACAGGCACTTGTGAGTTTATAACAGAGAAGTAATCTATGGGCACTGTATGGTTTCAGGCGTGAAGTAGTACTATTAAAAAGTGCCTGTGAAGAAGCCTAAGTAAATTCATAATTATACCACAGAAACCTAAATCAGTCCATAATTATAATAAAGAAGCCTTTCTCAATGTCTAACTCTTACAGAGGGATAGTATATAACTATCTGAAAAAGTTTACCATATTTACTTATAGTGCACAATATACTTCAGTTTTAAAAATAACAACTTACCTTTAGAAACAAGTTGATGTTATTAGTGATATTCTAAATGATATATACAACAACAAGTAGTAGTCAAAATGGCTGTGTTTCCTTCTCTTCCTTTATATATATTCAGGTATATAACCAATCAAATGTCAGGTAATAAAAGTAGAAAATGAAAGTAACATTTTCATTGGTTGTCAATTCCAACACTTCAGATGTGTTTTGTGAAGTAATTTACCTCACGGTACTTAGAGAGGTCTACAGGCTTCATGGCTAAATGGAATTTCAATCAAATTTGTGAAAATGAAAGGGATTGTTATGTAGTATGAGCTAATCTATATTTGGTGAGAGTGACTCTAGTCGTTTTTCTGTAAATTACTTTCCCACCTTTTTTTTGGACCGCTTTCCGGGAAGCGGCCCGGTTCGCGAACCTTAAGCGTCACGGGAGTCCACCATTTTGTGTTTCGGTCGCATTAAGATACAAGATGGAGGGCAAATAATGTTTAGAATGGGTAGAAGGGGTCATGGTAGACTTATCTTGACCCTCTAGGTTTTCTGAGGGTGGCTGAGGAGGTTTATATGTGCGGAAAAAAACATTTTTTTAAAAAATTCCGCGAGGTTAGCTTTCGGTTCGCGAACCGGGTAGCGCCCCGGGGAGCGAATTTTGTGGAAAATTAATGAAAAAAGTTAGAAAAAAATAATAATTGTGAGTGATCAGATGAAGGGTAGCTCTGAGAAGAGCTTTTGGGTTTATGGTACATTTAGGTACTTATAAGTAGGTACCAATGCACAGTCTTAAATTCAGAATGAAAATTCTGTTGCCCTCATCTGAGAAGTGAACTCCATCTCCTCTGTAGATATCTTGCATGTAGTAACGCAAGTTATTGTTGTACAGAGAGCCCATTCCATGGTCTCTCATGAAAGCTGAAACAGATTTGTTTACATGCTTCCTCGCTTTCTCAATTTGTGGACAAAATTGGTTGGACCACCTCCATTTCTGTCTTTGGCATATATTGGAATATACCAAGGCAGTTTGAGGAAAAAGTGCCATTAATTGCTCAAAGGTGTCCTTTAAAAGCATTTCCAGACCTACCCCTGTCAAAGTGCCCAAATCATTACCTCCACAGTGCACAATTAACAGGTCAGGTTTTGGCAAATGCATAAAGGTTTTCACCAATGGTATCAATTGGTGACATTTTAATCCTCTTTGGCCCAACCACTTAATTTCCACATCTTGTAAATTGAGGTTAGGTAAATTTCTGTTCTCAGCATACCTTTGAGCCCAGTGGATGTAACTATGTCCAACAATCCAGACCTTAAACATGGTGGGAGAAGGTTGTTCTGCAGTCAGTCAGTTTGATTTGAAAAAAGTGAGGGAAGAGGTATGATTGGCTAATATGAGAGATATGTGAAATGAATATCTGTATTTCTGTGCTTTCAATAGCTGCAGCCTTTGGAGTGCATCCTTTTTCTTCTGCTGAAGACAATTTGGTGTATTTCTTAGACTGTTTTCAAAACTCAAAAAATATTTGCTAAGGTGAGAAAAAATGTATTTAATTTAGATAGAGAATAGTATGATTTAAGGAGAAAATGATGAAGAAAGCTGTGTTTTTAAAATGTGGTTTTGTCTCTAGTGATATAGTAATAGAATTAGTTTCATAGAGAAATTGTAACTGCATATTTGGTGTAACATTCTGGCATGCAGTAACACAAGTTATTGTGGTACATGGAGCCCATTCCATGGTCTGTTATGTAAGCTTAAACAGATATGTTGCTTTTAAAAACGATTTAAGAAATCAATTACATTTCTGGATATGTACTGCTAGAGCTTCATAGGTTGTTTTGAGCCATATTTATAAGGTATTTGAGTGTCTAAGATGTTATGTTTTCCTTTTAAAATGTAAAGTGTTCCTCATGGGGCAAGTGTCTTGTAAATACGCTCCCACTTGTGCTTGGCAAATTTAGATTTTGATTATGGGAGTTACCTAGCCATGTTAATAGTGTCCCAAAAATGGTGCTAGGGAATTGCAGAAAACACTTTCATGTGTCTCAAGGACATTTTTAGTCATTTCTTCATGAATGCAGGTATACAATTGATTTATATGCTGTGTTTAAAAACGAATTTTGAAATCAATTAAATTTCAGGATATGTACTGTTAGAGCTTCATAGGTTGTTTGGGGTCATATTTAGAAGGCATTTTAGTGTCTTTGATGTTATTTTTCCCTTTTTAAATGGAAAGCGTTCCTCATGGGGCCCTGAGCAGTTCTTAGCCATGTTATTTAATAGGAAGTGGATAACATGGCTAAGAGCATTTGCTGGAAAATGCATGAATATCGCTGACTTTTCTGCGATGTTATGTTTACCTTTTTAAATGGAAAGCGTTCCTCTTGGGGCAAGTGTCTTGTAAATACGCTCCCACTTGCGCTTGGCAAATTTAGATTTTGATTATGGGAGTTACCTAGCCATGTTAATAGTGTCTCAAAAATGGTGCTAGGGCATTCCAGAAAACACTTTCATGTGTCTCAAGGACATTTTTTGTCATTTCTTCATGAATGCAGGTATACAATTGATTTATATGCTGTGTTTAAAAACGAATTTTGAAATCAATTAAATTTCAGGATATGTACTGTTAGAGCTTCATAGGTTGTTTGGGGTCATATTTAGAAGGCATTTTAGTGTCTTTGATGTTATTTTTCCCTTTTTAAATGGAAAGCGTTCCTCATGGGGCCCTGAGCAGTTCTTAGCCATGTTATTTAATAGGAAGTGGATAACATGGCTAAGAGCATTTGCTGGAAAATGTATGAATATCGCTGACTTTTCTGCGATATTCATGTATTGCGGCCGTTTTTTTTCGCATTTGCGAGCAGTTCTTAGCCATGTTATCCAATGGGAGGTGGATAACATGGCTAAGAGCATTTGCTGGATAATGCATGAATATCGTTGACTTTTCAGCGATATTCATGCATTGCGGCTGTTTTTAATCGCATTTGTGATAAACAATTACATTTCTTGATATGTACTTTTAGAGCTTCATAGGTTGTTTGGGGCCATATTTAGAAGGCATTTTAGTGTCTTTGATGTTATGTTTACCTTTTTAAATGGAAAGCGTTCCTCTTGGGGCAAGTGTCTTGTAAATACGCTCCCACTTGCGCTTGGCAAATTTAGATTTTGATTATGGGAGTTACCTAGCCATGTTAATAGTGTCTCAAAAATGGTGCTAGGGCATTCCAGAAAACACAATCATGTGTCTCAAGGACATTTTTAGTCATTTCTTCATGAATGCAGGTATACAATTGATTTATATGCTGTGTTTAAAAACGAATTTTGAAATCAATTAAATTTCAGGATATGTACTGTTAGAGCTTCATAGGTTGTTTGGGGTCATATTTAGAAGGCATTTTAGTGTTTTTGATGTTATTTTTCCCTTTTTAAATGGAAAGCGTTCCTCATGGGGCCCTGAGCAGTTCTTAGCCATGTTATTTAATAGGAAGTGGATAACATGGCTAAGAGCATTTGCTGGAAAATGCATGAATATCGCTGATTTTTCTGCGATATTCATGCATTGCGGCCGTTTTTTTTCACATTTGCAAGCACTTCTTAGCCATGTTATCCAATGGGAGGTGGATAACATGGCTAAGAGCATTTGCTTCAAAGGTTGTTTGGGGTCATACACCATTTTTGGGAAATTATTAACATGCCTATCTAACTCCCATAATCTAAATTTGCCAACCGCAGGTGGGAGCGTATTTACAATAAATTTGCACCATGAAGAACGTAAAATAGCATACTAGACACTCAAATGCCTTATAAATATGACCCAAAACATCTTATGAAGCACTAGTAGTGCATATTTCCAGAAATGTATTGGTTTTCATTTAATGATTTACTTCATTGGTAGGCCTTCACATGTTTTTTTACCTTGGTTTTTTTCAGTGATAATCTTATCTGCAACCATGTGTTGGCCTCACCTCAAATAAACAAAACAGGTGATGGACTGAATGTGGATCAATGACACACATTCACCCCAGTCTAAAGATCTGGGCCTAAACAAATCTTTAGATAGGCTACATCTTATCGTCATCCTGAATTAATGATTTAAAATATTAGGGAGTGATTTATGAGTGTTGTATGCCTGTTTTGTACCATTGAGTGTCATTTTTGTGATGCAGTGCTGGTGGAAAATATTTGCTATGTTAAATAATTAGTACGGCATTAAGTTTTAGATGACTGTTATTTATTTACTGTTTGGTAATAGTGGTTAATAACATTTTATATTATATTTTTCCACAGATTCAACTGCAGATTCTTTCATAGTTTGTAAAATGCCTTCCAAAAGTAGAATAAGAAAGGCTAGAAAACGTCAAAGACAGCAGGATGATGTTTTATTGCAGCAGTCCTCTTCCCCAAATACTTGTCAAAACACCAAGAAAGGTCCGGGTAAGAGCACGAAATCATTCTTAAGAAATATTTGTAGTAAAAAAAGTTTTGCTCAAAAAAATGTTTCAGTTCACAAAAAGAAAAGTAATTTAAATGGAAAGGAGAGACCCATCACAAATGTTACTGGTAGAGGAAGAGATAACTCTGTGCATGATAGTAGAAGGAAACAACAGTTTAGGGACATTCGAAATCGAATGTTCCGTAATAGGATATTAGTTAATTTATTGAAAAATATTAAAAAGAAAGGCCAACAGAAAGCGGCATTTTATAAGAAGAAGAAAAATGTAGAGAAAATTATTGATCATGCTTTTGAAATTAAGCGAAAGTTGTTTATTTTGGTAATCAATAGAATTAGGAAACTAAGCAAGGTAATTTCTGATTTCAAAACAAAAAGTAGATGGAAGAGAGTAGTAAATCGTACTAACTTTTGTGAAGTTTTTTCCGGAGAATGGATGCATAGTTCAAGTTCTGAGGCATTTTTTAATGAGGAGACTTATTTTCAGGATAATGATTTGGTGCATGCAGTTGACATCAGTGGTCGAGCTTATGAAGTGAAGGATGGTTGTCCAGTTGAAAAAGAACAACTTGTGACAACAGAGACAGAAGAGGCGGTAAGTGATGAGGTTTTAGGAAGACGTCCTAAGGGTCCTGTGTACATTTGGAAGTGTAGTTCTATTTGCAGTGTGCGACAGGTTTCCATCAATTTGCTTTCTGATTTTATACGGACATTTAATAAGAAAAGTTTGAAGCAGAAAATGAAGTTGTTGCAAGATTTAGATCCTTGCAGAGTGAGACAAATGACAGGTTTGCGTGGTCATTCACTGGCTTGTCTTTCCAGGAGAGTATGCCAGAGTGTTTTTCATCATTTCAGGATGCTAGCAGTGCATCATAATAAAGTGAGAAAATTAGTGAGAATGTTGTATTATGTCCAGCAATTATGCTTAAACAATTAAGTGCTGCTCTTTTGCATGGTTCTGAAATAGATGTGAAGAATATTTGTGAAGAAATTGAGTTTTGTTACTTTGGTAGTAAAGATGAGAATGTTCAAATTGACCCTGAAGTAGAGGGTAATGTGGAAGATAATGTACAGGTTTCCAGTACAGATAATTTTCAGAAGGAAATTGCCACGTTTCAGATGAAATCAAGTGAGAGGCCTAATTTCACTTGTGTATGTTGTCGACGCACTTATTATAAGAATCAGACTAAGGTAGTGGATTTATATGCAAAAAGTGAAAGGGAAAATAATAGTGAATGGAAGGATTTTGCCACATACTTGATGGTAGAAAATTATTTTGATTTGGGATCGGATCAACGTGTGTGTACTTATTGTTGTAATAAATTAAACCAAAACCAGATGCCTGCTAGGGCAGTTCATAATAATCTGGAATTGGTTGAGATTCCTTCTGAATTGAAGGATTTAAATACTTATGAATCTATTTTGATTCAAAGTATCCATCCCTTTCAGGCTATTGTAAGAATGGAGCCAAAGACAGGGAAGTTGCCTCCAGCAGATTTACATAGAGGATTAAAGGGAAGAGTTGTTTATTTGCCTCTAGATTTGAACAAAAACATTACCACAATTGGAATAGAAAAAGTGGAAGAGGAACCTCTGGTTATCTTGGTTAATGGGGTTCCGACAAAGAATAAGAAAATATGGCAAGATTTAGTGGATGTTAGGAAAGTCAAAAAGGCAACAGTGTATTTGAAGAAAAATAATATGTACTATAAGAATGTATATGTTGCAGAAGAGGAAGTAAGTGATGAAGAGGATAGCGATTTGTGTGCTGGCCAAATTGAGAAAGTAGAGACCTCTAAAAGTGAAGAAATATATGAACATTATAGTGTTCATCCTTTGTATTCCAAGGAAGTCATGGGGAATGCTATTGAGTTGTTTCAAATGAAACAAGCCAAAGGGAGTCCCATTAGTGTTTGGGAGGAAAGTTTGGAAGCTCGGTGTTTCCCACAGCTATTTCCCACAGGTCAAGGAGGAAGATATGATGAGCGACCTCATCAAATTCCTGCGTCTGAATACCGGACTTTACGATTGTATGCAGAAGATCCTAGGTTTCGGCAATGCATTCCCTATTTGTTTCATCTCCTGTTTGAAAGCGATCTGTCTGGACTGTCATATGCAGTGAACCACATCTTAAAAAGTGGTATACAGATGCGAAACATCTCGGCAAGTGACTTTATGCATAAAGTCAATGTCCAAGACAGTATTTTGGATTCTCACTTAATTAATCTCATGGCGTGTCAGCGTGGTACTAATGAGTACTGGTACCGTCGTCATGGTGATTTAAAATGTATGCTGAGGAACTTAGGAACTCCAACATGGTTCCTCACTCTGAGCTGTGCCGAGTATGGCTGGGAAGACTTACTTGAATTTCTACGAGAGGCAAATGGAAATATTGAAAACATTGAATTCAAGACACCTGGAGAACTGTGTTCTTTGGATCCAGTGAATGTATGCAGGTACTTCAATCATAGATTTGAAGCTATGATGTCTTTCATCACAAATAAAAAGAATCCACCTCTTGGAGAGGTGTTGGATTTCTTCTGGAGAAAGGAGTACCAAGCAAGAGGTGCCCCTCATATACATATGTTGTTGTGGATCAAGGATGCACCTAAATTTGGAACAGATCCGGATGACTTAGTGATGAATTTCATCGAACAGTATTCTACGTGTGCTGTTCCAAACGCAACGGAGAAGAAAAGTCTAAGAGAACAAGTTCTACGTTTCCAAAGCCATCGTTGTGGAAAGTACTGTCGTCGTAAATTCAGAAACAAGGACAAGTTCTACACCAAATGTCGTTTCAACTTTCCACGACCGGTGATTTCTAAAGGAAGAGTGAACAGTTTGATGTCTTCGCTGCGACATAATGTGACGAGAAAATCACCCAAGAATACATACAATTTGAAAAGGAACGAAGAGTCCAAGTACATCAATGACTACAACCCAGTGATTTTGTCCATGTGGAATGCTAACATGGATATACAGTTTGTGGCTGACAACTGTATGGCTGTGGCTCGGTATGTGACATCTTACATCACCAAAAAAGAAAAGACCGAACTGAAGGATATGTGGGAGGACATTTCCCATGAAAAGAGCCTCAGCAAGAAGTTGTACAGTTTCAGTCTGAAGATGTTGTCGCATCGAGAAATCGGAGCTTACGAATGTTCTGACCGATTGTCTTCAGCAAGTCTCTATGCCAAATCCAGGAGTCTCGTTTGGGCGAGTCTTGGTCTTGCTGCAACGCGAAATCGAGTTCTAAAACCTGTCCGGGAAATTGAGTATTTGGCAGAAAAGGAACCAAACAGTACCGACATTTTGAAGACCAACATGTTGGATACATATTATCCAAATCGAAGCAGTCAACTTGAGAATGTTTGTCTATATGAGGTTCTCCAAAATTATATATTCAAGAGGAACATCAAAGAAGATATTGAGAAAGGAGTGTATGCTGTAATTGGAAGTGAGGGATGCCTGGTCAAGCAAAGAAAATGCCAATTAGTAAACCATCGAAAATTGAGTGGTGAATCTCCAGAAAAAAAGGAGTTTTTTTATTTAGCACTTTTGCAACTTTTCAAGCCTTGGCGTGCAGAAGAGGAACTGCTTGGAGATTTTCTCTGTTACGAAGACTCTTTCAATGCAGCCAAGGAGTCCATAGAATGTCCTGCTTTTTCTAAATATCAAGAAATGCTAACTTTGGAAATTGAGCAGGAAGCAACGATTGCAGCCGAGATTGCCAGAGACAGTTCTCAGGACAGTCAGAGTTCTGTTTCATTGAGTCAAGATCCACTTGGAGGACCTATTATCGAAAATGAAGCTGCCACTGCTATGAATGAAGTAGAAAGAGCCATGGCACATGCTCAGGAGGATTCAGTTAACTTAGAAGACTTGGAAAAACAACTCAACGTTGAGCAGAGGAAAATATATGATGAAGTTACCAAGGAAATTGAGCACGGATTAAGTCATGAGAAGAACAAGTGCTCATGTACATCGTTGAAGCCTGTCCGACTGTACGTGAGTGGAGAAGCGGGAACTGGAAAAAGTTTCCTCATTAAAGCAATCTCTTGTTATTTGCAGGAAAGGACTGAGTCATCGCTGTCTTGTGTTGTCACCGCTCCTACTGGACTGGCGGCACATAACATTAAAGGTATTACTTTGCATCGTCTACTGATGCTGCCGGTGGAGCATGACAACAAATTACAATACAACAAGTTATCTGGAGATGCTTGCTGTGAAGTTTCAAGAGTCTTGAGGAAAATGAAACTACTTATCATTGACGAAGTAAGCATGGTTTCCAATGTCATGCTTGCCTTTGTGCATTTGAGAATGCAAGAAGTACTTAAAACTGAATATGATGTGTTATTTGGTGGGAAACACATCATTGTTTTCGGAGATCTTCTGCAGCTGACACCAGTAAAAGGTCAACCTGTGTTCAAAATACTCACGCATGAAGATACCAGGAAGTGCCTAGGGAGCATTGGCAACGTCAATATATGGTTAAACTTCAATTATGCAGAACTGCATCAAAATATGCGTCAGGCAAAGGATGAAGATTACAAGAATATTCTACAAGATATTAGAATTGGAAAAGTGACTGAGCATGGGAAAGAAGCTTTAAATGCACGATTACTGTCAAATTTATATCCCAAACAAGAGATTGTGCCTGAGAATATTTTTCAGAAAATTACTGAGAAGAAATCCGGGATATGTCTCATGCCAACTCTTGCAGAATGTGCCATCTTCAACAACAAAATGTTGAATTTAGAAAAGCAAGAGATTGTGAAACTTGAAGCTATCGACAAATTAGAGCATATGGGATCAACAATTATTTTGTCAGACAATTTGAAATCAAAATTGGATTCATTAGAGAAGACTATATCTAAAACAGCGGGTTTTGAAAAGACTTTGAATGTGTGTTTAAATTGCCGAATCATTTTGAGAAGGAATTTACATGTAGAAAGAGGTCTGGTAAATGGATCAATGGGTAATGTTGTTGACTTTGAGAAATACAGAAATAGAGATGGAATAGAATTTTTAAGAATTAAATTTGATGGCATTGAGGAAGTACAGCAAATTGGTCGTTGTTCTGCTAGGTTTTTGCTTGTTAAAGACTTATATGTTCGCCGTAAACAGTTTCCTGTTTGCTTGGCATATGCGGTGACAATCCATAAATCGCAAGGTTTAAGTGTAGACTGTGCATTGGTGAATATTGGCAGTTCTGTGTTCAAGGAGGGTATGGCATATGTGGCATTGTCACGAGTTAGAACTTTATCGGGATTGTACTTAATTGACTGTGATGTCAGAAACATTTGTGCGGATCTAGATTGTGTTAAGGAATACAATAGGTTAAGAAGAGAGTATGCGCCACATTTGCCTCAATATCCTTTGTTTGAGAAACGTGTGGTAGGCCGGAAACGTAGAAATAGCAGTAATAGTAGGGAGGTTGTTGCAAAAAGACTAAAAGTCAATGAACCGAAAATTGTTAGCAGAAAGAAAGTGGATTCTGTTGAAGATGTTGTTGGTTTTCAATTTGAAAACAGTTCTGGTGTCAACTGCTATGCAAATGTAGTGGTTAATGTTCTCTTTTCACTAGAGAGTTTAAAAGAACAGATTCTGTTGAATTCAGAACAAATTTTATGCAGTTTGTTGAATTCTGTTTTCGAGAAATGTAGCACTGATCGAACAAAAGTAGAAAGTGTGTCTGAAGTTCGTTATCTGTTAGATGAATGTTCAGGTCAAACAGACTTCTCTGAAAATAGTCAGCAAGATTGTCAGGAGATTTTAATGTATATGCTTGATATATTGCAAGATAAGGGTGTAGATGTAGATCAACTGTTTGGGCTTTCTTATCAATGGCAGCATGACTGCGAGAATTGTAGGGTATCAAGTACTACTAGTGTAGACTCAGAAAGATTTATATATTTAACTTTGCCAGACAGTAAATCAGTCTCCTTTAATAAGCTAGTAAATGCAGCTGATCACAACATGGAGTGTAGCCAATGTAAATCTGAAATGATGTCAACATTACTTATACGTAGATATGGCCAGTATGTCATTTTAATGATGCAACGATGTAGGCCTGAT
The DNA here is from genome assembly GCF_964263255.1 of Lissotriton vulgaris. NCBI lineage: Eukaryota > Metazoa > Chordata > Amphibia > Caudata > Salamandridae > Lissotriton > Lissotriton vulgaris. The sequence continues at coordinate 72,926 of NW_028245015.1, forward strand.
GGATCAAAATTGTCAACTTTAATAAAAAATTTTGTGGCTTCTCAGCTTTCAATATCAGGAAGGACTTTTGTAACTGTAGCAATTATCTATCACGATGGTCCTTCAACTACTTCAGGACATTATACAGCTTATTTAAAGTCTCGAAACGGCTGGTCATTCTGCAATGATTCCGTTGTAAGTTTCAAAAAAAAATTGCCGTTTGACCTTAAAAATTCTTACCTGGTGTTTTTAAAACCAAAATTTTAAAGAAAGAATCTCGAGATTTCCTATGAAGAATTGGAAAAGGTTCATCAAGTTGAGGGAATGTAAGTCTGCAATGCTGTCTAGATTATTGGTCCAAAACTTTTAATTGTAATGTTATTTTGTAAAATCCGACTATATAAACCTGATGCAAGTAAGTCTGCTTCATAGTAAGCAGTATCAGTGTCATAGGAAAAGGAGAACATGAGTGACAAAGAAGGGTAAGATATTAGTAGTCCAGGATTGTGAAAATTATCTTAAATGTTTTCTTTTTGAAAGTTGCGAATATAGAAAATGACGGGATTTGATTGGAAGAATTACAAGACTTGTGAATAGCTGCAACATGATTTGGCCAAGTGGAAACATGTGGTAGAATGTGAGAAGTCTTTTCTTGTATGTAGCATATTTTTCGAATCGTTGGAGGTTTTCTTTCAGAAAGTGGCGGGCTGACAATATTTATAGCACAACACAGTGGACGCTGTTCATAGGACATCCTTCGACGTCATTGAAAGTAAGTTAATTTTAAGGAGTTTTGAATTCAGATTTCTTATGTTGAATGGGTTTTTTAAACACAATCATTTTGATTGTGTTTTTTTTTCCCCGCTGTTACATGATGAATACCTTCAAGTCACTGATTTAAGTGAAATTTGATACATTCTGAGAACAGCAAAAATAAACCATTTAACATGTATAATTAATGTTTTGCTTTTTGTACTTATGATATACATTTAGAAATGTGAAGTAGATATGGAGAAACTGAGTCTTCTGTAAGTGTCAATTTTAATCCTTACAGTGCTGTACTTCTGGGTACTGTTTTAAAAAAAAAAAAATGAATAGGCCTCACCTCAAAGAAAGCTGTTGAAAGCACACATCTTATTTGCATCCTGAAACAATCATTTAAAATGTTAGACACAATTTTATGATGGCTTTACATCTTTTTTGCGCTGCAATTGCATCACTATTGTGAGACATTAGCAGTGCAAAAAAAGCACCATGTTCCAAAATAGGCCTCAGTTCATCAACATCAAGATACAGTTTTTTTAAAATATATATATTTAGGATTGTGTAGGGGACGTAGAGAAGCAGAGACTTCTGTAAATGTCAAAGTTGTTGAAAAACTGTTTGTTCTTGAACCTTTTCCCTTGTCTTTTCTAATTTTTAAATACATGTTTTAATATTTTTGGAAATGTTTGTTCTCTGTTTTACAGATTGAAAGTATGAAAAAATATTTTAAAAAGGTAACAAGAATTATAAGGTAAATGTTTTCTACTCTTTTTACCCGCAATGCACTGCTGATGATGTCACTGACACTATCTCTCATTTACTCTCTATAGCTGTCTTTCTTTTTGCATTATTCTCTGTTTACTTCCCTTATACTAACTCTTCTTTTTTTTAAAAAAATATTTTTTTAGTTCGCTTACAGTTCGCGAACCGGTCAGCGAACTTGAAGCGAACCAAAAGAAATAGAGCTTGCCAGAGTGATAAACATTCTAGCAATTTTATTTGAAAGGGGAGGTAGTTCTGAAAAGAACTTTTTTTTGTTTTTTTGTTGTTTTATATATATTTTTTTTTTTTCTGAACATTTTTTGATTTTTTTGTATTTTTAGAACAGTTTTATGTTTTTTTTGTGTTTTTTATGGAGGGGAAACAACAAAAAAACAGGCATTGAAAACGGCTCAACAGGAGCAAAAAAAAAATTACTGCTTGGGTGCATTAGGGCACTTATGGTTTTCGAACACCATATTAATCAAGTTGATGCTCATGTTCCCATACGACAGCATTGCACCACAATATATACAAGTTAATCTCATATGTTTGAAATTTGGTTGAATGTTTGGCACAGTTTCCTGTGCCTCTCTTCCTGTCAAAGACATTGTTGTGTTAGATCTGGCCACAGGAGTTGTCAAGGGATTGTCTTGTAGGTCCCTTAACTCAGCCCGGCTGTAGTTTAAGGGATGCCACCTGGTCATATGTCGATGCATAGTATAGTTGCCCATACTATATTTCTTCTCTGTGCCTCTAGACAATCTGTAATCACAGATGAGGCAGGTGGCATATTTCGCATTCACCTTCTTCTCTCCTGGAGGGATGGAAAAAAACTGCCAGATGAAACTTGTTTTTCTCTTAGAAACACGGGGCAACTCCGGGATAAATTGTGGTTGATCTGTATCCTCTTCTTCTTCTTCCTCCTCTTCCTCCTCTCTGTTAGAGATAAATTGACTTGGTGGTCCTCTCTTCTTATGAGGAGGTTGAGGTGGTGGTGGGGGTCCACCAGCTGCAGCAAGTACAGAAGCCATTGCTCAATTATAGGTAAATGGTCTTTCTCTCACCAAGATGAAAGTCAGAGTGAGGAAAGAAGGAGGGGTTTACATGATTTGGGAAAAGCAAAAGTTCTAAACCAATGAAAAGTGTTATTTTTAGGTCACATGACCTAGTCATACATCATTTGGAAACCAAAAGTGAAATGAACCAATGAAAAGTTTGATAAACAAGTCACATAACCTGTTTCGCTTACGTTACGCGGTGCGCGCCGCGTCCCGGATCGCTTCCGGTTCGCGGTCCGGAGCACTTCCGGGAGCGCTAACGCAGCGCGTCATTAGACGCATTACGCGACAACGTGATACGTCGCGCTTTCGCGACGCGTCACAGTTCCGCTAACGTAACGTTGACCGGTTCGCGGACTAGGTCGCGGCATCAAGATGAGCTAACGGAAAGCTTCCCGGTTCGCGAACTAGAAGCGAAGAAAAAAAATATTAAAAAAAAATTATTAATAAACATCTAAATTATATTTTAAGATTTAAAGAAGAATACATTTTACAGCTACAGATGTTAGCTTTTAAAAAACCAATGAAATTCACAGAAAAAACCATAGGTTATAGACCATATATAGTTAGGAATTTGCATTTACAAAACCTTGAAAATTCACTGAAAAAACCATAGGTTATAGACCATATATAGTTAGGGATTTGCATTTACAAAACCTTATTTTACTCGCATAAAACCATTGAAATTCCATATATAGTTAGTTGCGCTAACTATATATCGCGCACCCGCAATCCACTGCTGATGATGTCACATATTACATCATTCATGACATGCTCAGTGACATCACTGATGACATCACTGATGACAACATCCAGTGACTGTATGTTTCTGTAAAGTGTAAATATGTCTTACATATTGAAGAATGAGTGGATGTATAAGTGTCTGGATGAAGGATTTAGTAGGTGCATGACTGACTGTATGAGTGAGTGATTAAATATGTCTCACTGAGTGCATGGGTTAGTGACTAAACTGTCTTAATTTGTGCATCATTATGTCTGTTGTTCTGTAAACTGCTGCATGTGTTGATAAGTAGCTATATGAGTAACTATATGGGTTATTGATTGGTAGCCCAGGTATTTGTATGGGAGACTGAGTGTGTGTGTGGGTGGCTGGGAGGTGTATGACTCTGTGCATAGATGTGTGAGCAGTGGATTCACTAGATGTATGGGTTCAAAAGTGCATGTGGAAACAGCTGTATGGGCGGTTGACTGTGTGCATGAGTGTATTGGTGAGTGAATGGATATCTCAGTGCTACATGTCAAAGTAAGTACATATGTAAAACACAGTACATGTGAGAGTTGACATATATAAATAACTGTGCATAAGAGCCAGTGAATGTGTGAGTGGCTGTATGGATCATTGTGAACTTGTATCAGGGATTGTATAAGAGAGTAAATATGTGTTAGTATATGTTTGAATAAGTAAAGTTTGTATAACTGTATAGTTGAGGAAATGGAGGTGTGATTGATTCTTTGCATGACTGACTAGGTGTGTGAGTAACTCCATGGATGAGTGACAGTCTGTGAGTGTCTGTTTACTCTGATTGTATCTAAGGTTATATTAGAGTCTGAAGAGGTTCATCGTATTATCACATGAATGATATCATCAGTGATGTGATCAGTAATGTCAAATGAGATGTCATCAGTGATGTCATCAGTGATGTCATTTGAGATGTCATCATTGATGTCATTGGAGATGTCATCAGTGATGTCATCAGTGATGTCACTGACCATGTCATGAATGATGTAATATGTGACATCATCAGCAGTGGATTGCGGGTGCGCGATATATAGTTAGCGCAACTAACTATATATGGAATTTCAATGGTTTTATGCGAGTAAAATAAGGTTTTGTAAATGCAAATCCCTAACTATATATGGTCTATAACCTATGGTTTTTTCAGTGAATTTTCAAGGTTTTGTAAATGCAAATTCCTAACTATATATGGTCTATAACCTATGGTTTTTTCTGTGAATATATATATATATATATATATATATATATATATATATATATATATATATTCACTGAAAAAAACATAGGTTTAACACTCGTTATAGTTAGGAATTAGCATTTAAAAAACCTTTGAAATTCACTGAAAAAAACATAAGTTTCACACCAGTTGTAGTTAGCTGAACATTTTACTCATACAAAACCATTGAAAATCCCATGTTATAGTTAGTTTTACTCACTATAACTCGCGCGCCCGCAATCCACTGCTGATGATGTCACATATTACATCATTCATGACATGGTCAGTGACATCACTGATGACATCTCAAATGACATCACTGATGAGATCATCCAGTGACTGTGTTTCTGTAAAGTTAAAATATGTTTTACATATTGAAGAATGAGTGGATGCATGAGTGTGTGGATGAAGGATTTAGTTGGCGCGTGACTGAGTGTATGAGTGAATGATTAAATGTGTCTACTGAATGCATGTTAGTGACTAAACTGTCTGAATGTGTGCATCATTATGTCTGTTGTTGTGTAAGCTGCTGCATGTGTTGATCAGTAGCTATATGAGTGGCTATATGGGTTATTGATTGGTTGCCCAAGTATTTTGTATGTGAGACTGAGTGTGTGTGTGGGTGCCTGGGAGGTGTGTGACTCTGTGCCTAGAAGTATGAGCAGTTGATTAACTTGGTGTATGGGTTCAAGAGTGCATGTGGAAACAGCTGTATGGGCGGTTGACTGTGTGCATGGGTGTGTTGGTGAGTGAATGGATGTCTGAGTGTTACATGACCAAGTAAGTACATATGTAAAACATAGTGCTTGGGAGAGTTGGCATATGTAAATGACTATAAATGGGAGCCTGTGATTGCATAAGTGGCTGTATGGATCAATGTGAACTTGTATCAGTGATTGTAAAAGAGAGTAAGTATGTGTTAGTATATGTTTGAATGAGTAAGGTTTAGAGTGTATAACTGTATAGTTGAGGAAATGGAGGTGTGATTGATTCTTTGCATAACTGACTAGATGTGTGATTAACTCCGTGGATGAGTGGCAGTCTGTGAGAGTCTGTATAGGTGTATGAGTGGATATGATAGTGTTGTATTCATGAGTGACTGTATGTATGAGTGATTGTATGGGTGAATGAGTGGATGTGTGTGTTGTCTTAGGAATCAGTGAGTGCGTATGTAGTAACTGATATTTGTGTGTCAATGGTTTCAAGAATGAACACATTTTGTTTGTTGCTATAAGTTTTTTTTTAACAAAGAAAGAAAACCTCAACCATTTCCTTCACTTCTTCTTTCACTTTTGTGACTGAAAGACCTGTTTTTTGCTGCTCAATCTTTTTGAAATTATAATGGCTGCTAGACCCACCAGTAGCAGTGAGGACTCAGATGGGTTCATAGAGGAAGAGGCTCCTCAGCCTAGAGTCAAGGAGCACTTCATATGGAAGTTTTTCTCAATGCCACCAGATAAGAAAAAAGTAAATGCTCCTAAGGTGGAGTGTCGAATTTGTCAAACTGTACTTTCACGGGGTGACCCTACCAGAAAATACTCATTTGGAAATTCAACCATGATTCGGCACGTCCAGAGGAGGCACCCCCAAAACTATTGCCGGGGGAGTGTCAGGGCTTCAACACGAGATGCTCCAAGGGATGGTGGTTCGACTTCAACTCGAGGAGGAACTGCATCATCAGTGAGGGGACGACCAGAACAGCTGATTCCAAATATTCAGCCTGTTTTTAACGGAATTACAATCAAATGTAAAGATTGTGATGAATTACTTTGTTATGGTGAACAAAGTATTATGAACATTGTCTGAACCAGAGAAAATCACTGCTGCCGTCCCCAGCCCTAATTTTGATTTGTTTTTTTTCTCCTGTTGAGCAGTTCTACATTCCCAGTTTTTGTTTTTGTTGAGAAAAAAAAGAAAAATGAAAAAAAAGTTATTTTTTGAACTACCTCCATTTCTCAAAAAAGAGTTGTATTCTTAAAAAAATCAACTGAAGTGGAGTACAGTGAGAGAGGAGAGGAAAATGAGTGAGAAAGCAAACAATGGACGAGAGGGGAAGGGAAGTGAAGTAGGGGGACTGAAAGAAGATGAGTGTGAGAGGTGAGTGAAGAGAAGGAGAGTAAACATGAGGAATGAGGATAAATGAAGAAAATATAGTAAAGGAACGGGGGTGTGGAAGGGTAAGAAAAGAGCAGTGATGTTTACGAAAGAGTGGAGATACAGACTGGATAAAGGCAAGTGAGTGTGAGACAAGGTGAGTAAGGGAGTGAAGAGACAGAGAAAGTAAAAGAAAAAGTGAGAGTAGAAGACTGAGTGAGGGATGAAAGAAACATAAGTGAGGGAGTGTGGCTGTGTTATAGGGAGTGAGCATGATAGAAGAGGAGTGACAGACTAAGAGGTCAGAGAGAATGAGGCTAACAGGGAGAGAATGAGGGAAGGGGAGTGTAGAAGTAAGAGGACAGAGGGAGTAAGAGAAGGAATAAGTGAAGTGGAGTAAGGAGAGTAAGGGAAGGGAAACTGTGAAGGAGTGAAGGAAGGGAATAGAGAGGAAGGAAAGTGAAGGAGAAGGTCTGAAAGAAGGTGACTGTGGGAGTATGGCTGAGTTACAGAGAGTGAGCGTAACAGAAGAGGAGTGAGAGACTAAGGGGATGGAGAGAATGAGGCTAACAGACAGAGAATGAGGGAAGGGGAGTGTAGAAGTAAGAGGACAGAGGGAGTAAGAGAAGGAATAAGTGAAGTGGAGTAAGGAGAGTAAGGGAAGGGAAAACAGTGAAGGAGTGAAGGAAGGGAAGAGAGAGGAAGCAAAGTAAAGGAGAAGGTCTGAAAGAAGGTGAATGTGGGAGTATGGCTAAGTTATAGAGAGTGAGCGTAACAGAAGAGGAGTGATAGACTAAGGGGACGGAGAGAATGAGGCTAACAGAGAGAGAATGAGGGAAGGGGAGTGTAGAAGTAAGAGGACAGAGGGAGTAAGAGAAGGAATAAGTGAAGTGGGGTAAGGAGAGTAAGGGAAGGGAAAACAGTGAAGAAGTGAAGGAAGGGAAGAGAGAGAAAGGAAAGTAAAGAAGAAGGTCTGAAAGAAGGTGACTGTGGGAGTATGGCTGAGTTTCCTTTTCAAAATACATTTCGAATATGCACCATTCTATTTTTAAACAACATTACAAAAAAACATGCAAGAATAAAGAAATACAATATGCTTCTTAATCTTCCTCATAGTGCATACAGCTCTCTAGCCTTTTTAAAAGAATCATTACTCACCTTTAAAAAAGCTTTGGAAGATGTAAAACAGTGTCAGTCACACACGTTAGATATTCCTAAGCAGAATCTCTGAATAATGCTTCTTTCACTTGAGCCTGAGAATAATTGCACAGATTCTTTCTCATTTCAGACCCATATTCTTGAACCTAACCAATCAAAAATGTTCCCACACAAACTCAAAACCAAGCTGCACATTTTAATTGGTTGTACATTTCAAGACTTTGAAATTCACATACATTCACCCATCCCTTCAGTGCTCATTCACCAAGTAACCATGGAAACTCCCTCCTAACCCAGCATCAACTTCATCATACTATGTTGCAAAAGAATCCATCAAGGGTGTTGACCTCTCAATGTACTAGCTAATCAACTGCAATCTTTGTTTGAATGACTTTTCCTCAACCATTGAAATTACTTTTTACAAAAAGAAAAGCATGCACCCTAATTTTGAGTGGAGATTTATAAGAAAGCACCAATCATTTCTGGTTTTTCAACTGCACTGATTCTCAACCACTTTTTTTCATATTCTAACTGCCATTTCATTTCCACAATTCATCTGACTATAAGCACATCTACCTTCAAGATGCTAAAAGTCTGGTTTCTGGGTCATAGCTATGTCCACTGGAGTCAAGAATATGCAGCTAAGAGAGGTATTTGCAATCTTGATTTACCAAATGTGGACATTGTATGGATTGGACAGAGAGGATTGAGAAGTCACCAATTGATACCATTGGTAAAATCCTTTATGCATTTACCACACCCTGACCTTATAATTGTGCACTGTGGTGGAAATGACCTAGGCACTTTGACCGGGGTAGGCCTGGAAATGCTTCTAAAGGACATCTTTGGGCAATTGATGTCACTATTTCCAAAACCTGCCTTGGTATTTTCTAATATATGCCAAAGGCAAAAATGGAATTTGTCCAACCAATTTTGTCCACAGATTGAAAAAGCAAGGAAACATGTGAATAAATCGGTTTCTGCTTACCTCCGAGACTATGCTATGGGGTCCATTTACCACAACAATTTGCGTTACAACATGCAAGACATCTACAGGAGAGATGGAGTGCATTTTGCAGATGAGGGGAATAGAATTTTCCTCTTGAATATAAGACTCTGCATTGGTACCTACTTGTAGGTACAAAAAACACCCACATAACACAACAGCTCTTTTCAGAGCTAACTTACCTCTAAACACTCTACATTATTTTTTTACTCTATTTTTTTACACTGTTTTCCCCTGTGGTGCGCTCAGGGTGCACGTACCGGAGAGCGTACCCGGGAACGCACCCAGCGCTTACCCCGCGAAATTTAAAAAATATATAGTTTTTGGGCCCTTCAGGTTCCTTCTAAGCCCCCTTAGAAAATCTAGGGGGTCAGGGGGTGTCTACTCTGCCCCCTTTTTTTTATTTACCCCTTTCTTTTTCACCTCTTGTGTCTCGATTCTACTGAGACACAAGATGGCTTACTCTCCGGACTGTTTAGAATGTTGACAGACACCCGACAGCCAATCAGCTTTCCGCTCGCGCACTCCCGTAGCACGCCGGGTGCGCTCCCCGGTACGCATTCCAGTGAGCGCTCAGAGCGCGCCTATAGATATATATGTGTTTTTAAAGTTAATTTTCAAAAAAACCACTGGAGCAATTTCCACCAAATATAAAAAAGGCACATCTGCGTACCAGTCCCTACAATTTTGCCAAGTTTGGCGTAATTCCATTCAGCGGTTCGGGCTGTAGACTTGTCAGACCGTCCTATGGAAATTAACATGGGGAAAACACGTTTTGGGACCTCCTTTTTTCTCAGCCACCACTTCACGATTTCCCCCGAAACTTCCAGGGAAGGAGCGGAGCGCAAAAATGAAAATTTAAGGAAAATTACACACAAATTCCTCAACCGGCGCCAGAGTTATTCCCAAAAGAATGTTGCAGATTTCCTATGGAAACTAGGTCCTAACTATAACTACCTACTGGCGACTGTCAGTAGGTGATATATATATATAATATATAATATATATATATATATATATATATATATATATATATATATATATATTCAATGAAAAAACCATTGGTTTTAGGCCATGAATAACCCATATAGTTATTTATATAGCTACTGATCAACACATGCAGCAGTTTACAGAACAACAGATATAATGATACACAAATTAATACAGTTTAATCACTAACCTATGCACTCAGTGAGACACATTTAATCACTCACTCATACAGTCAGTCATGCACCTACTAAATCCTTCATCCAGACACTTATACATCCACTCATTCTTCAATATGTAAGACATATTTTAACTTTACAGAAACATACAGTCACTGGATGTTGTGATCAGTAATGTCATTTGAGTTGTCATCAGTGATGTCATCAGTGATGTCACTGACCATGTCATGAATGATGTAATATGTGACATCATCAGCAGTGGATTGCGGGTGCGCGATATATAGTTAGCGCATCTAACTATATATGGAATTTCAATGGTTTTATGCGAGTAAAATAAGGTTTTGTAAATGCAAATCCCTAACTATATATGGCCTAAAACCAATGGTTTTTTCATTGAATTTTCAAGGTTTTGTAAATGCAAATTCCTAACTATATATCCACTATAACCTATGGTTTTTTCTGTGAATGTCATTGGTTTTTTAATAGCAAATATGAAAAGCTTTAAAATGTCAAGTACGTGATAGATAAAAACATTTTCGTATTTATGCACGCTGATGTGCTTTGAACGCTGCACCCCCCCCTCCCCTCTTTTCTCTTAGTAGTACTCTCTCTTTGCAGATAGTGAACGGTAGTTAACGCAGGCCTTTGCCCCCGTTGTAATCCGTCGTGCCTGCTTGTCTCTCCATTTGATTGATTGTTATCCAAGCATTTACTGTTTTAGAATTGGTTCTCTTTGGATCATTCTCTATTTACAAACAAGCACAAAGTCGCAATACTCTGTTTAGTCTTTGCAGATAGTGAAAAATCGTGTAAAAAAATAAAAGTAATCGAGCAAAATCAGTAGGCCACTAATTGGATCTCTTTTTGACCTCGCTAAAATAGAAATATTAGGAACAACCCTTCATGAGAAATACGAAAATAGTGAGATGAACTGAGCTCCACACCATGAGGGCTGCAAGACAGCTCGACTCCGTCACCCACCCCGCCCAAAATAACGACAAACCCTAAGCAAATATTAAAAATATAGACAACACACCAGCAAAGAAACAGGGTAAAACATTTTATTAAATAACTATTTACATAACTATTTTATACTTTTTATTGCCCGATCCGGCTAGCTCAATCGATCGAGCATGAAACTCATGCACTCTGATAGCAAGCGTTGCTACTGATGCTATGCAGACCAAAACTGGTTTTCAGTTTGTACATTTTTCTAGATTTTTCAATCCAAGGTTGGTTCACTTTGTAGAACGATGGCTTCAGATTTTCAACATACGGTGTGGTGGCGCGGACTGGGAGGGGGCGCTTCGCTCCTGCCCCCTCCCCAAGTAAGATTTTCATACGTGAAAGTACGTTAATGGTTTTGGTCCCTGAGTTGCTTCAATGTCACTGCCATTCTCAAATGGCATAAGTTCTGGATGTTGGGTGCCATAGTTAAGAGTTCTGAGCAGTGCTTCTAACACTGTCTGAAGCTTATTTCCACCTACTGCAGCTTCACTATTCTCAAAGTAAGTGAGTGTCGTTTGTGGACCTGACTGCATTAGAAAACAATGTGATATGTTACCTTCCTAAAAAGCTTGACGGAGGCCCCTGAGGGGCGGTGTGATGGCCATGGACTCGGAGAAGACGCTTGGCTCCGACACCCTCCCCAAGTCTTATAGCACTGGTGTAGCCTGAGATCGCCCCCGACATAGGCGGCCGGCTCCCGGGGTCCGGCGGAACTTTTTGCCTTTTGATGACTCTTCAATTCTGGACCTTGTCCCACAATCCGTTTGACCTGAAGACACGCTGTAGTGGGGCGCCCCTTTACCCTTTCAGTTGCCATTCCGCCCGCTTTTGCTACACTGTGCCTCTTCCGCCATTCAGCTGTTTACCGCCCGCTCTTACGACTACAGCGTCTCGCTCATCATGTAGTTGAGTTGCTCCCGCTCTTGCGGTGCAGCGATAGGCGGCTGCCACAGGACTCTTCGGTTTTGGGCCTGGTCCACTAAAATGGCCCTGGGACACCTTTGAACTCGGACGCTTCCCTGATAGGGCTTGGGTCCCATTCTCGAAAGCGTCCCCTCAGCCGTGAAGATTCTACAAAAGTCTTGGGGGCCTCCGACTCCCGCAGGCTTCTGGTGGGGAGCGGCTGCCATGATTGCTCGTGGAATGTGAGAGTCATGTGGCAGGCGCCTATCGCTGCACTGCAAGAGTGGGAGCAACTCAACAACATGGTGAGCGAGACGCTGTAGCCGCAAGAGCGGGCGCAACTCAGCTGGATGGCCGCCACCTGGGGAGGCCCGTTCACGCTGCCTCCCCCACGCCCCCCCCCCCCCCGGGGCCGCCGCACGCAAATTTTCGGAGCAGCATTGTAGGATACCAAAACCAGTGCGGCAGTTTACTGGACATCACCTGGGTGCCATCAACATCTCAGCGCGTTCTGCTGCCTTGGGACTATTCGCACAACAGACCGCTACTGACGAGGCCTCCCCCCGCCCCACCCGGGACGCCCCACGCCAATTTTCGGAGCAGCATTGTAGGATCCCAAAACCAGTGCGGCACCCAGGCGACATCACCTGGGTGCCGTCCAGAACTCTGCACGTTGTGCTGCCTTGGGACTATTCGCACAAAAGACAGCTTCTGACCATTGTTGCTTTTTTGGGTGAAAAATGTTTAAATGTTTTTACAGTTTTTGTTCCGTTCATTATAGTTAAATGTTAATAAAGTTTTAAAATCTAACTTTGTTGGAGTGCTATATATGTTTAAAAAATCGGGTGAATGGGGCCTTGAATCGGGTTATTGTCATGTGTGGGCTTTGCAAGTGTACTGCTACAAGATCGGACATTTCAAACTCAAATGCACGTTCTTTTTCTTACCTTTCCGAAGCATGGAGCGCAATAGCAGGCAGAGAAAGGGTGATGCACGTGTTGAACACTGCCTGGCCTGGCAAGTTGCTGGCAGTGCCCCCCCCGCCCGCTCCTGAAAGAGGGCACACACACACCGCCGCCCCGAGTACTTCACAAATCTTTAAAAGACCATGCGCTTGTTCATGAGGCTTAAATGGTTTATCACCCCTTCTAGAACCCCTGCATCGACCCTCTGACGTTTCCTGGAAAAATTAGCACGTAACACAATACCAAGCCCTGTCAGCTGAAACCCCCGAGAAATCATGGGGCATATTATCAAGGGGGTTTATTTCCGCTTTTTGGGCTTTAAAAGCCCAAAAAAAGAGAGATAAAATGATCTCCCTATTACCAAGCTGTCGCTAACACCAGTTAGTGACAGCTAAAAGGAGATAGCGACCATCTTGGGCCCCGCTTTGCATATCAGTGATATTTATCACTAATGACATGCAAAGTGGGCGTGCCAAGATTTTAGCGACTGGAAACAGTCCCTAACCATCGCTATCTCCTATTACCAACTTTTGGAGATATTCGCGCTAAGCGCGAATATCTCCAAAACCTAACACCTGCCCTAAGCAGTTTTAGCCATGTTATCCAATGGGAAGTGGATAACATGGCTAAGAGCATTTGCTGGATAATGCATAAATATCGCTGACTTTTCAACGATATTCATGCATTGCGGACGTTTTTTATCGCATTTGCGATAAACCTTGCTAATAGCAAGGTTTATGTGCGATAAAATTCGCCGATGTGCGGCGATAATTTTTGTCTCTAAACAAGTTAGAGACAAAAATTATCGCTAGTTGTTGGTAATATGCCCCCGGGTTTTTGCTTGCAGGAATCGGGAGGCGGGAGACTAGCACTGAAATCAGTAGTCTCACGCCTGAATCGGGAGGGTTGGCATGTCTGGATACTCTACAGCTGGGGCCATAAACTACATCCGCAGGGCTAGGTGATAGCCTAGGTCCGGCCTGGACAATCGGACACAGAGGAAGAGGAGTGTCAGAGGGTGCGGTAGTGAATAGGGTGAAAGGGAGGTGTCGGGCGGGCACAGGGTGTGATTCTCAGAGAAGAGCAGCGCAGATGGGGGGAAGTATATAGCCATGTTATCCAATGGGAAGTGGATAACATGGCTAAGAGCATTTGCTGGATAATGCATGAATATCGCTGACTTTTCAACGATATTCATGCATTGCGACCGTTTTTTATCGCATTTGCGATAAACCTTGCTAATAGCAAAGTTTATGTGCGATAAAATTCGCCGATGTGCGGCGATAATTTTTGTCTCTAAACAAGTTAGAGACAAAAATTATCGCTAGTTGTTGGTAATATGCCCCCGGGTTTTTGCTTGCAGGAATCGGAAGGCGGGAGACTAGCACTGAAATCAGTAGTCTCACGCCTGAATCGGGAGGGTTGGCATGTCTGGATACTCTACAGCTGGGGCCATAAACTACATCCGCAGGGCTAGGTGATAGCCTAGGTCCGGCCTGGACAATCGGACACAGAGGAAGAGGAGTGTCAGAGGGTGCGGTAGTGAATAGGGTGAAAGGGAGGTGTCGGGCGGGCACAGGGTGTGATTCTCAGAGAAGAGCAGCGCAGATGGGGGGAAGTATATGGCCCATGCATGAGAGAAAGAGCGGGGGTGACCAGTGCGTGGGGGAGATGCTTGCGAGGGTGGGGAGCCATGCTGAGGATCGGCAGCGTGCAGAGAGTGGCCCTGGTCAAGGCATCTAAAATGGCTGCCGTGCACGACAAAATTGTGGCATTGGACAAAAACGCAAGATGTTTATCAATAAGGATTCATTTATAACAAAATATTTACTCGCAGTGACAAAATGGTGGTCAACACTTCCTGATTTCCATCGAATCGAACGTTAACACACGTCACGCAGCAAAAAAAAAAAAAAAAAAAGCTCACGCACAGAGCAGTTTTTAGCCATGTTATCCAATGGAAGGTGGATAACATGGCTAAGAGCATTTGCTGGATAATGCATGAATATCGCTGACTTTTCAGCGATATTCATGCATTGTGGCCGATGTGCAGCGATCATTTTTGTCTCTAAACAATTAAAACGAAGCACAAAATGGCGAATTCTCGTTTCGCTACCAGTTTGCAGCCCAGTTCGCGGCCCGTGAAGCGCTTCTACCGTGAAAAATCATTTTTTTTTTATTTTCCCCACGGGACCCTTTAATAACCCCAACAACATTCCTAGGGGGTCAAGAGGGGTATACCTTGCCCCCTTTCAATAAATTCCCCCTTCGTTTTTCACCTCTTCTTCTCTCTCGATCCTACCGAGAGATAAGATGGCGGCCGCTCCGGACTGTTTAGAATGTTGACAGACACCGGAGAGCCAATCAGCTTTCTGCGCGCAAAGTTCCGTTTCGCGAAAAGTAAGCGGACCGGATCGCTGCCCGGAGCGCTGTTACAGATATATATCTTGTTTTGAACGTTAATTTCTCAAAAACTACTGGAGCACATATATTGAGACCTAGCAAAGGCACATCGGGCTAACAGTCCATACAATTTTGCCAAGTTTCGTGCAAATCCATTCAGCCGTTCGAGCTAAAAGTGAGTCCAACCGCCCTATGGAAAAATGAATGGGAAAAACGCGTTTTGGGACCCCCCTTTTTTCTCGGCCCCCCCTTGACGAAACCCCACCAAATTTTTAGGGGCTGCTCAGAAACAAAATGTGCCATTTTCCTGAAAATTTCAGCCGATTCCGTCCACAAACGCCAAAGTTATTAGACATAGAATTTTCAAAAATCCCATAGGGAAAAAATCCTAACTATATATACCTACTGGCGAACGCCAGTAGGTAATATATATATATTACCTACTGGCAGTCGCCAGTAGGTAGTTATAGTTAGGACCTAGTTTCCATAGGAAATCTGCAAAATTCTTTTGGGAATAACTCTGGCGCCGGTTGAGGAATTTGTGTGTAATTTTCCTTAAATTTTCATTTTTGCGCTCCGCTCCTTCCCTGGAAGTTTCAGGGGAAATCGTGAAGTGGTGGCTGAGAAAAAAGGAGGTCCCAAAACGTGTTTTCCCCATGTTAATTTCCATAGGACGGTCTGACAAGTCTACAGCCCGAACCGCTGAATGGAATTACGCCAAACTTGGCAAAATTGCGACTGCCAGTAGGTAATATATATATATATATATATATATATATATATATATATATATATATATATATATATATATTACCTACTGGCGGTCGCCAGTAGGTATATATAGTTAGGATTTTTTCTCTATGGGATTTTTGAAAATTCTATGTCTAATAACTTTGGCGTTTGTGGACGGAATTGGCTGAAATTTTCAGGAAAATGGCACATTTTGTTTCTGAGCAGCCCCTAAAAATTTGGGGGGGGGGTTTGTCAAGGGGGGGCCGAGAAAAAAGGGGGGTCCCAAAACTCGTTTTTCCCATGTTAATTTCCGTAGGGCGGTTGGCCTCACTTTTAGCTCGAACGGCTGAATGGATTTGCACGAAACTTGTTAGCCCGATGTGCCTTTGCTAGGTCTCAATATATGTGCTCCAGTGGATTTTGATAAATTAACGTTCAAAAAAATATATATATCTGTGACAGCGCTCAGGGTAGCGCTCCGGTTCGGTACCTGACGCGTAAGGAACTTCGCGAAGCGATGCTGATTGGCTCTCCGGTGTCTGTCAACATTCTAAACAGTCCGGAGCGGCTGCCATATTGTCTCTCGGTAGGATCGAGAGACAAGAGGAGGCCAAAACAAAGGGGGAAATTACCATAAGGGGGCATAGTAGATCCTCCCTGACCCACTAGGTTTAATGTGGAGGCTTTAAAAGGGCCCGCCGGCCAAACAAAAAAAAAAAAAATGTTTTTTTTGCGTGGGGTGCGCCCGGTACGCGCACCGGAAAGCGGTCCGGGGAGCGTACTATGAGGAATCAAGAATGATAGACTTTTTAAATATTGTATGTTTATAGATTGTTCGTTTTGTTGTTTTTTTTGTTTTTTTTATTTAAGTAGCAATATGTAGGTACCAATGCAGAGTCAAAAAATTAATATGCACCGTCTCCTTTGTAGATATCTTGCATGTTGTTTCAGAAGTTATTGTGGAATATGGAATTCATACCATAGTGTGTCAGGAAAGTAGAACAATATGGAGGCAGGAGATGATAAAGAGATGTTAAATACACATTGGAGATAATGTAGTTGGAGAAAGGAAGTAACTATGAGCAAAATTATTGTGTAACATAAAAAAGTTGCACAGTATACTATAAGTCTGACTTTACATTATAATCAATTTGGTACTAGTTTATGAATTACATATAAAAATTATTATTATTATTATTATTATTATTATTATAATTATAATATTATTATTATTATTAACAATTTTTGATTATTAAATATAAATTTATTTTTCTGATTCTTTTTCAAAATTTAATATACTGTCTATCATTTGACTGTCCGAAATGTCCTCTTGTTGAGTGAACATAACTTCCCACATTTTATCGTCCTCATAATGAAGTAACAAATCCACTGATTCTACACATTGTAGAAGTTCTTGGTATTGTGATTCGTCCATGAATTCCAAGTCAATGCGTTCAATGATTTCCTCATTGTTCATCTCTAGGGCAATTTCAAAGGAAACGTTCTGTTCTCCTTCCATTTTTGTGCTGAAATTTGCATAAAAAATAAATATATCAGTAGAGATAGGGCAATGTTGGGTTTAAGTTCAGACAGGTACTTGTGAGTTCATAACAGAGAAGTTATCTATGGGCACTGTATGGTTTCAGGCGTGAAGTAGTACTATTAAAAAGTGCCTGCGAAAAAGCCTAAGTAAATTCATAATTATAATACAGAAACGTAAATCAATCCATAAATATAATAAACAAGCCTTTCTCAATGTCTAACTCTTACAGAGGGATCGTATATAACTATCTGAAAATGTTATCCAAATTAATTTAAATTGCATAACATAGTTCTCCGGTCAAATTTATAAAATAGCATCTTACCTTTTAAAAACAAGTTTTAGTTGTCAGTGAAAATGTTCTTGCAATGTACTTCAGGAAGTAGGAGTCAAAATGGCTGTGTTTTTCTCTCTTTCTTCATATATATTCAGGTACATAATCAATCAAATGTCAGGTAAAAAAAGTAGAAAATGAAAGTAACATTTTAATTGGTTGTCAATTCCAACACTTCAGATGTGTTTTGTGAAGTAATTTACCTCAGGGAAATTAGAGAGGTCTACATGCTAAATGGCTAAATGGAATTCCTACCAAATTTGTGAAAATGGTAGGATTGGTATGTAGTATGAGCTAATGTATATTTGGTGAAAGTGTCTCAAGTGGTTTTTCTGTAAATATTCTACAAGATGTTAGAATTGGAAAAGTGACCGAGCATGGGGAAGAAGCTTTACATGCACGATTACTGTCAAATCTGTATCCAGAAGAAGACGTTGTACCTGAGAACATTTTTCGGAAAATTACTGAGAAGAAATCTGGAATATGTTTGATGCCAACTCTTGCAGAATGTGCCATCTTCAACAACAAAATGTTGCATTTCGAAAACCAAGAGATTGTGAAACTGGAAGCTATTGATAGAGTAGAGCATATGGGAGCAACAATTATTTTGTCTGAGAATTTGAAATCTAAATTGGATCCATTAGAGAAGACTATATCTAAAACTGCAGGTTTTGAAATTGTCGTATAATTTTAAGAAGGAATTTACTTGTTGAAAGAGGTCTGGTAAATGGATCAATGGGTAATGTTGTTGATTTTGAGAAATACAGAAATAGAGATGGAATTGAATTTTTAAAAATTAAATTTGATGGCATTGAGGAAGTACAGCTAATTGGTCGCTGCTCTGCTAGGTTTTTGCTTGTAAAAGACTTATATGTTCGCCGTAAGCAATTTCCTGTTTGCTTGGCATATGCGGTGACAATCCATAAATCGCAAGGTTTAAGTGTAGACAGTGCATTGGTGAATATTGGCAGTTCTGTGTTCAAGGAGGGTATGGCATATGTGGCATTGTCACGAGTTAGAACTTTATCGGGATTGTACTTGATTGAGTGTGATGTCACAAACATTGTTAAGGAATACAATAGGTTAAGAAAAGAGTATGCGCCACATTTGCCTCAATATCCTTTGTTTGAGAAACGTGTGGTAGGCCGGAAAAGAAGAAATGTGACCAATAGTCGGGAGGTTGTAGCAAAAAGACAAAAAGTCAATGAACCTGAAATTATAAGCAGAAAGAAAAAGGATTCTGTTGAAGATGTTGTTGGTTTTCAATTTGAAAACAGTTCTGGTGTCAACTGCTATGCTAATGTAGTGGTTAATGTTGTCTTTTCTCTAGAAACTTTAAAAGAACAGATTGTGATCAATTCGGATCAAAGTTTTTGCTGCTTGCTGAATTCTGTGTTAGAGAAATGTAGCACTGATAGAACAAAAATAGAAAGTGTGTCTGAAATTCGAAATCTGTTAGACAAATGTTCAGGTCAAACGCAATTCTCTCAAAATATTCAGCAAGATTGTCAAGAGTTTTTAATGTATATGCTTGATGTATTACAAGATGAAGGTGTAGATGTAGATCACCTGTTTGGCCTTTCTTATTAATGGCAGCATGACTGTGAGAACTGTATGGTATCAAGTACTAGTAGTGTAGACTCAGAAAGATTTATATATTTAACTTTGCCAGACAGTAAATCAGTGTCCTTTAATAAGCTAGTAAAATCAGCCAATCACAACATGGAGTGTAGCCAATGTAAGTCAGCAATGCTGTCCACATTATTTATATGAACATATGGCCTGTATGTCATTTTAATGTTCCAACGATGTAGGCCTGATGGAACAAAATTGACAACTTTAATTAAAAATGTTGTGGCTTCGCAGTTGTCAATATCAGGAAGGACTTTTGTAACTGCAGCAATTATATATCATGACGGTCCTTCAACAACATCAGGACATTACACAGCTTATTTAAAGTCTAGAAACGGCTGGTCATTCTGCAATGATTATGTTTTAATTTTCACAAAAAAATTGCCTTTTGACCTTAAAAATTCTTACCTGGTGTTTTTAAAACCAATATTTTAGGGAAAGAATCTCGGGATATGTTCTGAGGAATTTCAAGAGGTTCTAATGGCTCCTACACTATATAGCCTTGTGGATAAGTGGAGTATAGAGTCAAAAGTTAAATGTGGAAATGTGGAACATGAGTGAGCAAGAAGGGTGAGATATTACTAGTACAGGATTGTGAAAGTGATCTTGAACGTTTTGTTTCTAAAAGTTGCGGAAAAAGAAAATGACGGGATTTGCTTAGAAGAATTCCAAGAGTTATAAATGGCTCTTTCACGATTTGGCCTTGAGGAAATTTGCGGTAGAGAGCGAGAAGTCATTTATTGTATGTAACATATTTCTCAAAACGATGGAGCTTTTCTTTCAGAAAGTGGCGGGCTGAAAATAATAGCAGCACAACAGAGTATAAGCTGTTCATAGGACATCCTTTGACATCATGGAAAGTAAGTTACTTTTAAGGAGTACAGATTTCTGATTGGTTATGCTATATGGGTTTTTTAAACACAATCATTTTGATTGTGGTTTTTTTTCCCCGCTGTTATATGATGAATACCTTCAATTCACTGTTTTTAGTGAAATTTGATACATTCTGAGAACAGCAAAAATAAACCATTTAACAAGTATAATTATTTCTGTACTTTTTGTATTTATGATATACATTGAGAACTGTGTAGAAGGCATGGGAAAATGAGGTTTCTGTAAGTGTCAAGGGAGGTGAGTAATGTACATTGCTCTGTTGCATACAGTCCTCACCTTCTCCGTACTCTTGGATATGCTAGACTATATCTGCACAATGAGATACCTAAGCAAAGGAAAAACACAAGTGATGTGATTGTGGAATGAGCAAAAAAATTGCACGTTTTTCAATAACATTACCTGTGTTTCATAACATTATGAATCACATTGTGTAGATGAGATTTAGGCCTGTTCAAGGAGATAGAGGAGGTCTGACATTTGTTCAAGAGTGCAGTGGACATGACTCACTTCGTTGGTAGGCCTGATCATGTATTATCTCCTCTGTACTCTTCAATAACTTAAATTTCATCTGTAACTCTGAGTTGGACTCACCTGAAACAAATCTGTGGATAGGCCACACCTTATCAGCATCTAGAAACAATCATTAAAAATGTTAGGGGTAGATTTATGATGGCCGTGCGCCTCTTTTGCGCCGCTGTTCCGTCACTTTTGTGACGCAGCAGCAGTGCAAAAGATGCACCATGTTGCAAGATAGGCCTCACTTCATCTTCAACAAGATACCGTCAGTTTAAAATATATATATTTAGGACTGTGTAGGGGGCATGGAGAAGTGGAGGCCTCTAAATTTATTTTTTTGTAAAATTGGATGATTGTCAATCTTTTCCCTTGTCTTTTCTAATTTTAAAATACATGTTTTAATATTTTTCAAATGTTTGTTCTTTCTTTCACAGATTGAAAAATAACAAGTAACTAAGTTAACGACAATTATAAGGTAAATGTTTTGTACTCTTTTCGTTACGTTTCTATCACATTTAACTTCTATTAGTTCCACTGCTTCATTTGTTTAGCTCTCAGTTTTCTGCCTTTGCTACTTACTTCATTCATTTCTCTATTACTTACTTACTCTACTCCTTCCACTCATTTTCTCAGTCCCTCTTTAAACAGTATCTTTGTGTTACTCCCTCTAACTGTCTTTCTTTTAACATTACTCTCAATTTATTTTCTCTTTTTTTTTAAAAAAATATTTTTTTTGAGTTTGCTTCCGGTTCCGGTTTTTTGTTTTATATTTTTTTAATTATTTTTCTGAACATTTTTTTTTTGTATTTTTTGAACGGTTTTATATTTTTTTTGTTTTTTTGGGGGGGAATGAAAATGATTCGTTATGAAGGGCTCAACAGGAGCAACAAAAGAAAAAGATAATTTATTTTCGGGGGCGTTTGGGACATTGATGATTATCAATAGCTACATTTTTTTTTATTATTTAAAATTTATTTTTATTGCAAAATCATATAGTGTTATCATCAACATACACATATACGCCTACAACCCTGAGGCTGGCTTACAGTATGAAGCATGTATAGGCAATACGAAGACTTTGAAGCCTCGTCCGGTTGCAGGAATAGCATCAATTATCAAGATGATCATAAACGTATAACAAATGAATTCACAGTAAAAATACAATTTGCTTTTTGTGTTTTTTTTGTGATTACATTAAACGTAAACTAAAATAACTGCACACATGAATCACACGACCATAAGTTATTCGTACATGTTACCTAGCATCGTAGTAGTCCTTTGAGGGACCAGCTGTATACTTCTCACAAGTCCACATCCCGCCCACACCCCCCCCATCAAATCCCATTGTCACGGGACCAACCCTGTTCCCCCATGCAAGTAGCCCTCCCTTGGCCTCGGCCCCTATTCAGTGTATTCTTCATCGTCTGAACCTTCAAGGTCTTTTACCGTCAATGGTTCACAAATATCCCCCCTATAGGAGTTCCACGGTTGCCAGACCCCATTCCATTTGCGTGGGTTATCTCTTAATTTGTAGACTGCTCTCTCTGTTAACATAAGCATATCCATGTTCCTGATCAACAGCGCCAGTGTGGGGAGGTCTGCCGATCCCCATTTTTGTGCTATATCTCGTTTGGCTGTTACAAGCCCTATCGTGGTCCATACCCTTTCATAGAAAGTAAGGTCTGTAGGCCCCCACACATTCAGTAAACAAACCCGTTGGTCTAATGTGAGTGAGGTGTGGAGTGTCTGTGCAATGGTGCGTAGAACCCGCTGCCAATAACTAACAATACATGGGCATTCCCACAGCGTGTGTATAAATGTGCCCTCTGCCCCGCAGCCCCTGAGACAATACGGGTGCTCCGCTCTCTGCAGTTTGTGTAGCATCGTATGGGTATAATAAATTCTATGTAAAATTTTTAACTGCACCAAACGGAATTTAGAGGATATACCCGCCTCACGTGGAGACGCCATGGCTGCGTTCCAGTCAGATTCATCTAGGTCTCCGACGTCAGTCATCCACTTGCCTTTTAGCTTCTCCAGTGGGTCAGGTAAATTGTTAATGAGTTTTCGGTATGTTAATGAGGTAGCGCCTTCCTGCATGAAGTCTGTGAGCAGACGATCCTCCAGCGGGGAGGATTCCGGTGGGGACGTGTCCGGTGGAATTGCCGCCTGTAGGGCATGTCTAATCTGTATATATCTGTACAGCTCACTAGCCCCCAATTCGTACTGTTCTTGAAGGGTCGCGAACGAAACCACTCCCTCCCTGGTCCACATGTCTCCCACGGTTGAGATCCCAATGTTGTCCCATTGAGTGAAGCCCTTAGTGCGTCGTAGGTGACCCAGTGGCTTGGCGTCCCACAAAGGCGTAAGTTTTGTGATGGTCCCATCCCAGTGTAACTTTGCTTGTGCCTTGTATCACAATTGAACGGTGTGTTTAGTGGGCCCTATGGGTTTTGCTGCTGTACCTCGATGATACAGAGGTGCCAGTAAGCTATTCGTGCCCAGTTGTGTCCTGTCCGCTTTAAAGGCTGGGTAGTCCTGCGGGGCGTGCACCCATTGATTAAGAATCTTAAGTTGGGCCGCTCAATAGTACAGTTGAATATTGGGCAGTGCAATGCCTCCATCGTACCAGCTCCTATTTAGCTTTATGTGCGAAATCCGAGCTGGCCGGGTCCCCCAGAGCAGACTTGTGGTCTGTGACGTTACTCTCTGCAAGAAGCTGGCTGGTATCAAGAGTGGGGCGTTCTCAAGAACGTAGAGAAAACGCGGCTGGGCCATCATTTTAAATAACGCTGCCCTGCCCAGCAATGTCAGTGGAAGTTCCTTCCAGTGTTGCACATCATTACGGAGTCGGAGCAGGGGAGGCTGCAAGTTGAGCCGCGCGAACTCCGCCTCATCTCGAGTGATGTGAATTCCCAGATACTTAAAAGAAGAGGGAGCTATCTCCAGCGGACAGGAATCAGGCAGTGGTGGGAGTGGCCCCTTGAGCTCAAAAAGTTTCAATTTCGCCCAATTGATGGTATAACCTGATACTCTACCATGTGAGTTACAAAGTGCTAGGAGATTGGGAAGGCTGTTTTCTAGGTCGGTAAGGTATATTAACATATCGTCCGCGTAAAGGGACACTCTGTCTTCCCACTGTGGATCCCATCGGATCCCTTTCAGGAGCTGCGTCGTACGGATAGTGACTGCTAGCGGTTCCAGAACCAAAGCAAAGAGGAGGGGCGAGAGTGGGCATCCCTGTCGCGTGCCACGTCCTAAGCGTATGGCCCGAGATACGTGGCCATTTGCAACTACCCTGGCCATGGGATCTTTATAAAGCATCCGTATCCAGGAAATAAAGACTGGACCAAAGCCCATATGTGTGAGCACTGCGAAAAGGTAGTTCCACTCTACCAAATCGAACGCCATCTTAGCGTCTAGTGATAGTATCGCTGCCGGTTCCTGCAACATTGAGAGTCTTGCCACAACTCCGTGTACCCTGCGAAGATTTAAGGCCGTACTTCGATGCGGCATGAAGCCGGACTGGTCCGGGTGAATCAGTTGGCTTAAGCATGGCATAAGTCTGTTTGCCAGCACTTTTGCTATTATTTTGGCCTCCGGGTTTAGGAGGGAAATAGGCCTGTACGATTTGCAGTCGCTGGACGGTTTACCCGGTTTCGGGATGGCAACGATAGTCACCATCCGTTGATCCGGTGGCAATGTCCCCTTCAACCTACTCTCCTCATACATCTGAAGAAGGGGCAGACTTAGAGGGTCGGACATGGTTTTAAACCACTCAATGGGCACCCCATTGGGGCCCAGAGCCTTACCCGAGTGGAGGGAGATAATGGCCAATTGAATTTCGTCTACGGTTAAGGGGGCATCGATATTCTTCAAAGTACGCCATACATCCACTAACCCCTGTGCGTTCAAAAAGGCCTGCAGTCTGCTGGTGCCATCTGTGTGTGTTTGTGTAGGGAATCTGTCGAGGGTATCCGTGAGAGTCATATTGAAGTCTCCTCCTATAAGCAAATCCCCTTCAGGGAGTTCCAGCAGGAATTTACCGAGGTCCGGCAGAGCTATTGATTGTAATGCCGGCTGAATATATACGGAGACCACATTTAGCAGTTTACCCTCCCATTGGCCATGCACTGCCGCAAAGCGGCCTTGGTCATCTATTATCGTAGATTTCACTATACACTGGGAGGACTTTCTTAGCAGAATACCCGTGCCACGTGACCCTGAGGTAAACTCCGCGTGTGCTATCATATGGTACGCCCTCCTGTCCAGAGGCCTTGTGGCCGCCCCCATTAAGTGTGTCTCCTGCAGAAGGACTAGGGCGGTTCCCTGTCTCTTATTGCCCTGCAACACCAGGCCCCTCTTGATCTTGTCTCCTAGTCCCCTAACGTTCCACGTCATGACGTGCAACGGGGCCGGTATAATGTGGTTATCTATCCTAGCCATAGGAAAAACTGGTGGGCGGTCGTGAGGCCTTCATGCCATGAGTGAGATGATGTACGGAGACGAGTGCAGGGCAGATGTGATTTCTTCCAACCACCGGTCACCTGGTTGACCCCAGGAAGAACGATGCTTCTCAAACACTGAATCATACTAATATACATGTGTGTGTGCAAAACAAAAACTCGCAGGACCAAGTGGCCCTGAATTTCAAACATTCCAGTACCCCTGCCCATCCCCCTCCCTGCCCCCCTGCTGCACGGACTCCAAACTGCCCGCCCCCCCAACTGAGCAGAGTGCATACCCCATCCCCAAAACAGTGTACTTGCGCGTTGGGGTGAGGGACTCTCCGCCGCCAGCAGTCTCTCATTCACACCCTCGGAGGTCCATCACCCAGTGTCCAATGGCGGGAAGTGCGTGTACAGCACTATAGGTCTAAGAAAGCATAAAAGCCTGGAGATTACTGTTCCTCATTGTCTTCTTGGCCTCCTTCCGCACCCAAGGACTCGCCGCTCTCTGGGCCCCCTCTCGAAGCCTGGGAGTCCGGATGCTGTTCCGCATTTCGGCCCTTTTTGGGTCGGTTTGTTCGCTGTGGGTGGTGTCCCGGTCTCCATCTCTCCAGCCAGTCCTGCACTGCCTCTGCATTGTCAAAGAACCAAGTTTTGTTTTCCGCTACTACCCTAAGCCTCGCAGGAAAGAGCATGGAGTACGGTAGTTCTCGTGTCCTCAGTTCCTTTTTAACCTCGAAGAAGGTTCTTCGCCTACTTGCGACGTCCGCCGTATAATCGGGGAAGAAGGCAATGGTGGAGTTTTGAAGCTTGATAGGAGGAGATGTCCTGGCCGCCTGCAAGATGGCGTCCCGGTCGCGGAAGTTGAACAAGCGGGATACTATGGGCCGTGGAGTCGCCCCTGGTTTCGGCTGGCCTCCCGGCACGCGGTGGGCTCTTTCAATGGAGAAAAAAGTGGACAGGCCCTTCGGTTTAAGTTCATCCGTGATTAAGCTTTCCACAAACAAGTCCATGGCTCTTATTCCTTCCGACTCCGGCACCCCAATAATACGGATGTTGTTACGCCTAGAACGCCCTTCTTGCTCGTCAAGCTTCTCACGCAGCATTTTATTGTCCTGCGCCATCTTCCCCATAGCCTTTTGGAGTTCGGAGACATCCTCAACTAGGGATTTTGTAACCACCTCCATGCCTTTAACCTTCTCCGACTTTTTGTGGAGGTCGGCCCTAAGCAGGGTGACATCCGTGGAGATCGAACCCACCGCCGTCTGTAGTTGAGCCAAAGCATGCATCACATCATCCAACGTCGCCTTCTTTCCTCCCGGGGTATCTGCAGTCTTACCCCCCGTATCTTTCCCCGTCACTGGGGAGGCAGTTGGTTTGTCGGAGGTATAGCATTCAATGCGGGTCTGTGTGGCGCCGCCCTTGGGACCTTTCCCCGCCATGGTCTTAGGCTTCGTACTCTTCGGGCCTCTCCGCTCCAGGTTGTCCGGAGAGGCGCACCCACTCCCCTGAACCAGGTGTAGTCGTGTGCTATGTTCAGGCCCTTCAATCGGGCACTGGTAGGGTGTTCCGCAGGGCGAGGAGTGCCAGCAGTTGAGAAGTGCGCAGTGATTTCCTCGGCCTAGAAAATGGCGGCCGTCCTCTACCTACTCTGGATCCCTCGCTCCTATGGGCGCCGATCCGCCTTCAGGCAGGGTTTGGGCACCGGTGAGAGTGCTATATTCCGTCACACTTCTTTGAATCGTAGTCGGCGCCCAGTCTGGAGTCGCGGAGTTCGTATGTTCGGCCGGCCTATGCGGCTTGCGGTCACTTCCGGTCCTGGTCCCCCGGATCAACCACACTTCCTGCTGGGCCACTCGGTCAGGGAAGACCCCGGTTCAAGAGGTTGAAGTAGGCCAAACCGCAGCCACATCGTAACTCGGTCTCCAGACGTCGGATTTGAACGCCGTTTCTCGCTGCTCACACCGCCCGGTCCTGGGCTCCGGTACCCACCTATAGGGCTTGGAAATTGTGACGGATTATGAGTCGGATAGACGAAGAGGCCGCTTCAGCTGCGGAGCTCGTCCCTTATGCTGCCGCCATGATCGGCTGCTAGCCACGCCCCCATCAATAGCTAAATTGATTAAATTTATGCTACTCTCTCTGTAGCAAATGAGTTGTCCACAATGAATACAGACATGTTTTATGCTCCCAAATTTCATTTGAATATTTGGGGCCATGTCGCTCGCCTCTGGTCCCGTCACTGCCTCTCCATTGGTGGATGTACTGGCCACAGGTCGGGGGTTATCCACCAGATCACATACTTGAGCAGCACTGTAGTTGATAGGGTGCCACCTTTCCATATGGCGATGCATGGTATAATTACCATAACGGTTTTTTTTTTCTGTTCCTCTGGACAGTTCATTTTTACAAATCAGGCAGGTAACATACCGGGCATTAACCTTTTTTTGTCCCTGGGGAAAAGAAAAAAATTGCCATATATAATTTGGTTTGACATGGGACCTCCTTGGCTGTTCAGATAAAAACATCCCAGTCCCTTGCTCCTCTTCCTCTTCTTCCTCTTCTTCCCCCTCTTGTTGGAGGATGACCTGAGAAGGTGGTCCTCTCTTCCTAGGAGGTGGTGGTGGTGTTGGGGGTCCACCAGCTGCAGCAATCATTGAAGCCATTTGTAAGGTAGTCAATGTAGGTCTTTCTCTCATAAAAATGAAAGTCAGAGTGAGGAAAAAAGGTGGGACTTTCATCATTTGGGAAAAAAATGTTCTAAACCAATGAAAAGTGTTATTTTAAGGTCATATGACCAAGCCTTCCATCATTAGGAAACTAAAAGTAAAATGAACCAATGAAAAGTTTTATAAACAAGTCACATGACCTGTTATGCTTACGTTACGCGCTGTCACATATTACATCATTGATGACATGGTCAGTAACATCACTGATGACATCACTGATGACATCTCAAATGACATCACTGATGACATCTCTAATGACATCACTGATGACATCTCATTTGACATTACTCATCACATCACTGATGATATAATTTATGTGATAATACAATGAACCTCTTCAGATTCTAATATAACCTTAGATACAATCAGTGTAAACAGACACTCACAGACTGTCTCTCATCCATGGAGTTACTCACACACATAGTCAGTCATGCAAAAACACAATCACACCTCCATTTCCTCAACTATACAGTTATACACACCTTACTTATTCAAACATATACTAACAAATATTTACTCTCTTATACAATCCCTGATACAAGTTTACAATGATCCATACAGCCACTCACACATTCACTGGCTCTTATGCACAGTTATTTATATATGTCAACTCTCACATGTACTGTGTTTTACATATGTACTTACTTTGACATGTAGCACTGAGATATCCATTCACTCACCAATACATTCATGCACACAGTCAACCGCCCATACAGCTGATTCCACATGCACTTTTGAACCCATACATCTAGTGAATCAACTGCTCACACATCTATCATACACCTCCCAGCCACCCACACACACACACTCACTCTCCCATACAAACACTTGGCCAACCAATCAATAACCTATATAGTTACTCATATAGCTACTGATCAACACATGCAGCAGGTTACAGAACAACAGATATAATGATGCACAAATTAAGACAGTTTAGTCACTAACCCATGCACTGAGTGAGACACATTTAATTACTCTCTCATACAGTCAGTCAGGCACCTACTAAATCCTTCATCCACACACTTATACATCCACTCATTCTTCAATATGTAAGACATATTTTAATTTTACAGAAACACACAGTCACTGGGTGATGTCATCAGTGATGTCATCAGTGATGTCACTGACCATGTCATGAATGATGTAATATGTGACATCATCAGCAGTGGATTGCGGGTGCGCGATATATAGTTAGTGCAACTAACTATATATGTAATTTCAATGGTTTTGTGTGAGTAAAATAAGGTTTTGTAAATGCTAATTCCAAACTATATATGGTCTATAACCTATGGTTTTTTCAGTGAATTTTCAAGGTTTTGTAACTGCTAATTCCTAACTATATATGGTCTATAACCTATGTTTTTTTTCAGTGAATATATATATATATATATATATATATATATATATATATATGTAATGAAGTGTTGTGGTGCCCATGTTAATCTGAAAAAATTCCTTTATCAGTACTTTAAGCATTTATCAGCCATTCCTGGTTGGATAAAAGAAATCAATCCATCTGCCACCCGGCCCTTTTTTCATTATTTTGTAATCTTGGAAATATGCACATATATTTTTAACCGCATCGCTGCTGCGGCTATTTTTGCGCTGTGCGGCAATTTTAAAATTACTGCGATACATGACGAGCTCAGCTCGTCATCAGCATCGAAGGGGTTAAGAAAGGACTTTGTCCTTTTACCAGTAGTACTTTTTTCTTTCACAACATTTTCTTCATTTTACCCCATTTGTGTCTCAGTTCTACATTGATACTGTAGTTGCTTCTGTTACTTTTCATCTTAGATTTTGTAGGCATTCTGTGTGTACTTATGCTAATATTCTTCAGTAGAAAATTAATAAGTATATTTGAATTGTTATTCTATCCAATGGTCTAACTACTTTACTATTGGTGTACCCATAATACAAACAATGTTTTTGTATGTTGCAATTTAAATCTACAGATGATCTTAGTTACATACCTACAAGCACCCAATTCATTGTACCAAACCCAAACAAAAACAGAAAACTGAATTTATTATTTACCAATGAATATGATAGCAATCTC
This sequence comes from Lissotriton vulgaris, assembly GCF_964263255.1. Taxonomy (NCBI): domain Eukaryota; kingdom Metazoa; phylum Chordata; class Amphibia; order Caudata; family Salamandridae; genus Lissotriton; species Lissotriton vulgaris. The sequence continues at coordinate 103,050 of NW_028245015.1, forward strand.
TCCTACAAAACAGCTGCACCACACCTGAAGTTCTCACGTATGCACAACAAAAAAATACTTTATCCCTATTGTAGTACATTTTTTAAGTATACATCAACCAAAGTGTAAAAGTACATACAATGTCTCAAAAATGTAAATCCAAAAAAACAGCATAAGAGCTATTTATGTGCCTCTCTACCACTGTGTCACTGGTAGATTTAGTGTTTCAGTACTTTTCTACTTAGATGTGCCAGATTTAAATTTTGAGAAACACTTCATATAAAACTCTGCACATTAATCTGTATCACAGCATGTAGCTGATTAATTCTTCTGAGTACATGCAAACAGTGTGTGACAGGTTACATATATAATCCACCAGATGGTTCTAAAACAGTGCATATTCCTTATTTGTAAATACATGTGTTTGTGGTTAAGTATAACAATATTCCCTGGGTGAATGGATTATTGCATGGATAGTGCTTATGTGATTCCCTCAGAACATAGGTAGTGCCTGGATGATTCCCTGAGTTTGTAGGAACTACATCAGTGGTTCCATATCTGCAAAGTTAGTAACCTGTGTATTTGCATGACTATATTGCTAGTATCAGGGTGTTTGGATGAGTGCACACGTACTGCCTGAATGATTCAATAAGTGCTTTACTAATGCTTCAATGATTCAATTTATGCACAGATAGTGGTTTGATGAATAAATTAATGCTACCCTAGTCCCTCGGTGAGAGCAGGACTTTATGCATAGTATAGATGTGAGTTTTTTCAGTGCATGCATAGTGCGTACATCGTTGTTTGGGTGCATACATAGCACTTGGCAGATTGCATGAATGCATGAGTAGTGTTTCAGTGATTGATTGAGTACATGTCTGATACCCATTGTTTCTTTGGTTCATTGAATAGGTAGTACCTGGGTGATTACAAAACTCCATGTGCATTGTCTGGATAATTAAATGGCTGCATCAGAAGTGCCTGGCTGATTACATGAGTGCATGACTAATGTCTGAATAATTGTTTAAGTCCATTGTTAAAGCTTGAGTGACTGGATACAAGCCAGTGTGCTGCTGTGGTGATTATATTAGTACAAGAGTATTGCCTCAGTAATTGGATGAGAGCATAGATACTGGATGCGTGATAGGCTCACTGCAATGGTACTTCCTGCATGATTGGATGAGTGGATAACTAGTACCTGAGTGTTTGGATGAGTACATGTTGTCCCTCAATATTTAGATGAGTGCATGGGTTGTAAGTGAGTGTTTGGATTAGTGCATGTGTTGTGCATGAATGTTTGAATAACTATAGAGGTACAACTTTAGTGACTGTATATGTGAATGTTTAGTGCCTGAGTGATTGGATGAATGCATGGGTGTGGCCTCTGTTGTTCAATGAGTAAATGCTTCTTACCTCCATTTTTGGAAGAGTGCATGTGCAGTACCTGGGTGATAGAATAAGTGCGTTGATAGTGCATGTGTGAGTCGATGGGTGAGTGATTGAATGAGTGCCTGAGTAATGCTTGGGTAACTGTAAAATATCTTGATTGCTCTAACATGCATAACATTTGTGATTGTATCTGTAACTCATTTTTTAACTCCTTCTGTCTGTATCAAACTATCTGTTTTAGTGTATCTATCCTTTTCTAATGACCTATGTGTCAGAAAAGTCTAGATATCACAGGAACTGTAACTGATAGATAAAATTATAGCTGCAACTTTCTGTTCAGGTAGCGTTCAGCCAATCACATCATTCCTTTTAGTGCATGTAGTCATGATTAATCGCAAAATTGTCACAAAATATCTGCAGCCAGAGATATCACTATCATTTATGGCTATCATTTCTGCAAAACTATTTGCAAAATATCTAACTTTCTGCCAAATGTTGTGTTTTTCTATTCAGCGGTTTGGCCTGTAAATTTGCCAGCACGATCCTATGGGAACTAACATTACAAACGCACCCTTATTTTGCACCCTTATTTCTTGGTCACCATAGCACAGATCACCGCCAAACTCTTCACAACACAGAGAACCTACTTTGAAACTTTTTTTTAGAGGATTTAATGCAGGTTGGTCACACAGTGCCAAAGTAATAGGCAAGGCAAAACATATTTTTCCTATTGGGACCAGATCTTAACTACAGCTACCTACTGGCAAACGCTAGTATGTAATTTAACTCTATATATCAATATATAAAATCAAGCATTGCCAATCAAGGCATTCCATGGATCCCTATTCATAGACTAATATCATTATTTCATTTCATCCAACACAATGCATATATGATTGTTTTACAAAGCACAAAGCAAAGGGCCCTTCATTTGGATCTGGGTCCCCAGAATCAAGGGTTTGAAAGAGGAGCCATTAAGCTCAAGGACTAATTCACCCCTGCACCATTTTAGTTAGTTCAAAATAATAACTCTAGAGTGTGTCTCCTGCATCTATATTAGATTGCCTTATTATCTTCGCTCTAATGCTCCAACTCCATTGGAAATACTTTGCAACTGCCTGTTCGCTCACTTGCAGGTTATAGATGAGTGTGTGTCTATAATATATTTGGGAGATTTTCAAGCTCAGTCGGGAGATGGGTGGTCGGACTCTCTCTCTGTGGGGTCCTGTGAGCAACTTGTGTTGGTTCCGTCTTCCGTGCCCCTCAAGTGTGCAAACAGGCGCACTTAAGAAGTAGGGTAAGTGCCCAACTTACCCCTGTATGTTACTACCTTATAGCGTGCACGCTCTTGGTCCTGAAGAAAGCCCGCTGACCTGATTGGACACAAATGGGCTGAAACATGTCGACCAGCCACGATTTTGAGGAGGTGTGTTAGAACAGTAGCTCTTCTATTTCCACACTGCCCTTTTGATTTTACCTTTACCCCATCCTCAACATAATAAATTCAAGATTGATAGATGGAGGTCATTTTAATGGCACCATTCTTTCACCCTCACTTTTTCTACGCACTCCTGTAAAAACCAGTCAGTCCACGTGGAGGAAAGCAGAACAAAGACCCAATGATGATGGTTTTTACGTAACCTAACAAGCGTAGAACCAAGATATATCACTGCATGATTAATATGTGAATGAGGGTCTTTAAGATGACCAGACCCCACATCCTGGTAACTCACAGGAGTAGTGATTCATTCCCCTTTGAATACACCTCTATTGGATGGAAGCAGAATGAATTACATGACTATAGTCTTTAAACATCAGGATTTTTCAGAGCATCACTATCAGAATTTGTCAAATAGGTAGGCCTGGGCAGCAAATTCCGTTCTGCTCACGGAATTTGGGTAATTTTGTGTTCCGCGGAGAACGCAAATTGTCCAAAATGCTGCATTCTGTGACTTTGCGTAATTATTTGCTTGTTCGCGTTCTCAAAATGCATGTTCGCGCAGAGTTTTTCCCCCGAGCAAGCAAACAGCGATTGTGAACAGTAAAAAAGCATTGTGACTGAAGAACCCTCCAGGCAAGCCCGGCAACAGTAAAACAACATGGTTCACCGACGACCTCAAAGAATCGAAGAAATCCTACTGAACCCTCGAGAAAACCTGGGACCGTGAACAGACGACAGAAAACATGACAACCCTCAAGAACGCCACCCGCAAACACCACCAGCTGATCCGCACCACTAAAAATACATCGTTCAAAGAACGTCAGGACAACAACACACACAACAGCAAGGAACTCTTCAACATCGTGAAAGAGCTCTCCAATCCCAACACCAACAGCAACGATATCACACGGTCGCAAGACCTCTGCAACTCCCTCGCCACGTTCTTTCACCACAAGATCGCCGATATCCACAACAGCTTCGGTGGCCAGACTCCGCCCCCAGCCACCGAACCAACACCCCCTACAACCACCCTCAGCACTTGGACTCCCATCAGCACCGAAAACACCGCCCACGCTATGAACACCATCCACTCTGACTTTCCTTCTGACCCATGCCCTCACCACATATTCAACAACGCTGACACCATCATCGTTCCCCACCTACGGAACATCATAAACAACTCCCTCATGTCCGCCACCTTCCCAGAGAGCTGGAAGCATGCAGAGATCAACGCCCTACTGAAGAAACCACAGCGGACCCAAAAGACCTAAAAAACTTCCACTCCATCTCTCTTCTTCCCTTCCTGGTGAAAGTGATCGAGAAGATCGTCAAAAACAGCTGACCACATTCCTCGAGGCCAATGGATCCCTCGACACATCCTAGTCCAGATTTTGAGCCAACCACAGCACCAAGACCACCCTCATCGCAGCCGCTGCCGACATCAGGACCCTATTCGACACCGGGGAAACTACCGCCCTCATCCTCCTAGACCTCTCAGCTGCCTTTGATACAGTCTGCCATCGCACCCTAATAACCCGCCTCCACAACGCCGGGATCCAAGGTAACGCCCTGGACTGGATCACCTCGTTCCTCTCCGACAGAACCCAGAGAGTCCACCTCCCTCCCTTCTGCTCCACGGCCACCATGATTATCTGCGCGAACCCTAAGGCTCATCGCTCAGCCCAACCCTCTTCAATATCTACATGAGCCCCCTCACCACCATTGCACACAAACACAACCTCAACATCATCACATACGCCGACAACAACAGGCTGATACTCTCCCTCACCAAAGACCCAGCCATCGCCAAACTCAATCTCAGGAAGGAATGAAAAATGTCGCTGAATGGATGAAACTCAGCCGTCTGAAACTGAACTCAGACAAGACGGAGGTCCTTATCCTTGGACCATCCCCATCCACCTGGGATGACTCCTGGTGGCCTAGAGAAGTGGGTACCGCACCAACACCCACTGACCAAGCACGCAACCTGGGATTCATCCTGGACTCCTCTCTCATGATGACCAAGCAAGTCAACGCCATCTCATCTTCATGATTCAACACCCTGCGCATGCTCCGTAAGATCTTCCGGTGGATCCCTACCGGAACTAGAAAGAAGGTCACCCAGGCCCTCATCACCAGCCGACTAGACTACAGGAACGCCCTACATGCAGGAACCACAGTGAAACTTCAGAAAAGACTCCAACGCATACAGAACGTATCCGCACGACTCATCCTCGACATCCCCGCCACAGCCACATATCAGCCCACCTGAGAGACCTGCACTGGCTCCCCGTCAACAAAAGGATCACGTTCAGGCTCCTCACCCACGCACACAAAGCGATCCATGACATAGGTCCCGAATACCTCAACAATGCCTCACGTTCTACACTCCAACATGCAAACTCTGCTCCGCCAGCCTCGCCCTCGACAACGTCCCATGGATCCCAGAACCACAGCCTGAGGAAGATCATTCTCCTACTGGGCGGCCAAGACATGGGACTCCCTCCCGGCCCACCTACGACTGACCCAGGACCACCTCACTTTCAGGAAACACCTCAAGACCTGGCTCTTCGAGCAGTAGCAGCACTCCCCCCCCCCCCCAAAGTCTTGAGACCCTCACGGGTGAGTAGTGCACTCTACAAATGTATTGAATGATTGATTGATGTGTGTTGTACTGTAAACCATCCCACAGTGCTCATCTTTCCCTAAAACAAACATAACAAAACATTATTTTCCCGGGTCAAAGCTCCATGTACCCATCCACAGGTATGGCTATGGAAATGGGTAAAACCCTCATCTGTGGTCCCCCTAAACCAGTTCTGGGGCAGCTCCTCCTCCCACTGGGGTTAGACCAAAACTGACTAGAAAGACAAAAAGGGAGGCATTCCTAGGTGTAAACTTAATCTGCCAATGACAGTTTTCCTTCTTGAAGTTCAGGAAGGGCTTGTGGAAGAGGTTGGCTGACCATGCTCAGAACCATTCAGTCTCACAACAGGGGTGGCATCAGGGTTCAGGTGACAACTGAACACTGATAGGAAAGTCCTTTTGTGTTTCTAAAAGTGCAATTTTCTAAATAGTAATCCAATACCTGAATGGAGCAGTCAGCTGGAATTTTGAGATGAGTTTTAAATTGCTATCAAAATGAGTCCTTTAACTGCTTTTCTCAGTCTGAATTTAGCACTTATTGAGTGTCATACTCTAAACCACTGCTAACCTATTGCAGAGCCTGCCTTACCACAGAGAAACATGACTTTGGAGGTCTTTCACGGCTAGGACATGTAAAACATTGAGGACCTATTTACGATGTTGGTAGGAAAGCCTCCAACCACTTGTGGGACGCTTTCCGACTGATATGTTAGATTTAAACTCTTAATACCACTTTAGGATGGCCGTGATTGGAGTTTAAAATGGATGGGTAATCCGACATGGTTCTGATGGGTTCTAGGTGCCCGTTGGCCATTCAGAACTGCACCATAATCCCTTGAGGGCAGCATTTCCACCGTCGAGATTATGATGACACTTTCCGACAGCCTTTTCTTATCAGGCTTTCTAACGTGAAATGCCTATTGGAAAGTGTATTTAGGATACCCTAGCAGTGCCCCCCTCGGTTCTCCGCAATATGTAGGGATGTATACAAACTTCCATTGAAAACTGGAAGGTTGCGACTGCACCAGGTGCAGTTGCATCCTAATGGGAAATATGGAACCGCCAACCCATGGACTGGTGGTTCCTTTACTGCTTCCACCCAACATTGTAATTAGGACCTAAATATACATACCCTAAATATTAAATATCATGCAATCTGCACTATTGGTATTTAGGGTCTGCTTAGGGTAAGACATATCTGTATTAAAGAGGAAGGATAAGTTCTGGAAAAACATGTATATTCCGTGTTGAAGTGGCAGTTTAGAATCAGTGGTAGGCCTGGAAAAAGGCTTTACAATCTACTTTTGTTTATCAATAGGTTAATATTGGGTTGACTTATTACACTAAATAAGTGCTAAGTTTTGATGGTAAACAGGTGGAGATTTCAAGCTTGGTGTCTAAGAAATTATTCGTTAAAATCCACTTTAATGGTAAAGTCAGATTTGAAGTTACAATTTGATAATGTCACTTTTAGAACACTGTCTGGCCTGGCAATTCGGGCTGGACTTTTCCCATTGGGCGCTGGATCGAGACTGATTTGCATATGGCTGGGTTCAATTTGGAATGGCATGGGGAGCAAAACACAAGGGATTTAGGCCCAGATCTCTGAACTGGGGTGAATGCATGACATGGTTCTGCAATCTGTCCATAACATGTTCTTTTTGAATTTGTCACATTGATTGGGACGGGTATGCCTAGATGTGGGCCCCATGATCTCTATGCCACTGGAGTTAAGCTATCCTGGCTGATGAGGTTTGAAACCCTAAAACCGGTCCTAGGATGCTTGTTTTTAGTCCAGGGAGGACCTGGCCTGACACTTCAGGCTGGACTGGTCCCTTTGGGGGCAGGGTCAGGACTGATTTGCATATGGCTGGGTTCAAGCTGAAATGGCATATGGAACAAAAATGGTTGGATTTAGGCCTAGATCTCTGTACTGGGGTCGATGTATGACATTTTTCTACATTCTGTCCATCAATTGTTCTTTTTCCTAGAACATGTTCTTTGTTCACATAACTAGGTGTAATTGTCAAATGGACTTTCCTCCTAGAGAGCCACACAATAGAGGGACTAGGTGTGCCTGGATTCACCCTCACTTACAGAATGTGCACTGCCTCACTTAAAAGTCAATAATCTGTGCTGTACCTTCACATAAGGGACTTCACACTATCTCATTTTTCATGCAGACAGCCTGGAGCCAGAGCGGGGAAGGCCCTACAAATGGAATTCTCTGGAAACTTTTCCTGCTTCAAAAGAAATATTAGGATCCTCAGACTCTTCAGTTCACTTTCTGGAACTGCTATATACTCCACAAGTCTGCTTTGCTGCACCTAGAAGGACTGCTCCGCTGTCTGAAGCCTGCCTTGAACCCCAAGAGGACTGCCATGGTGCTTGAGCCCTGTTCCACTCCTTAACCAAGCACTAACAGAGTGACTATAAAGGCTAGTTGGCTGGCTTCCTGATCATTGTCTCAGGAACAGAAAAAGATTAAACTATCACCAACCCACACCTGGATACAGCGTGATATAATACTAACCCTCCAAATGGTAACTCTCTAGTCCTGGAACCTTGGAAGTGGTGCTAACTGTACTCGGGTAGTCAAAATCCAAAACTTTGGACTTGGGACATGTTTGCCTAAACACTGCTCTCAGAACGAAGAGTAAAAACAAGGGGCACCTGCTTATCTATCCATCTAACTTGCATCGCAGGTAATTTTGACATCGCAGCAATTCTTGCTATGTTATTCTCTGCCGCAGGAGATCCTTTTCAGTGGTCCTTAGCAGAAGGAGCATCCAATCTCATGAGGCCCTCGTTGGCTACAGACTTTAACCTATTTCCACTGGCGATTTTCAACTTCCAAAAAAGAGACAAAGTCCAATAGTGGAAATGTTCACTGCTACTTCATTAAGCAACTCCCCAACAACACCACCTCCTCCTTCAACACCACCTGTAGCCTTGCCTTCTCAAGACATATTTTTGCTCATCATCATAAACTTTATTTCGGTCCTCAGATCATAAAAGTGTAATTGCATATAATTCATACAAGTATTTTAGATACGTGTGGGGTGCTAGAGAGCGCACACGCACACGAAGAATGGCCGCACCTCGGTGAGGCTCCTGCATCCTGCGATCAAATCCGACTATTATCCTTGGTAGATAAACCCAAAACTACGCTAAAGGCAAGGTGAAAGCATGGGGAGATATTCCTCAACATCCGGAGTAACAGTTGTGCTGCTTGGGCCCTTTGCAGACGTGTGAGCGGCATCGGTAATCGTGACCACACTGGCCTCGGAGGGGGAGAAGTGCTTAGTGCCAGTGGACAGCCTCAGGACACGCCGAGGCTGTACATGAGGCCACCAGGCCACCTAGCATACACGCGTTGACTTGGGAACCAGAGGACGGAGCCCGGTATGTGGCGGCACAAAATCACCGTGGACATTCAGCGGAGGTGAGATAACCCCCCACGGGGACAGGGAGCGAGCCTGATTAGATCCCAGTGCTTCTCACTGGCGGACAGCAATTAGTGATGCACAGGACTCCTTTGAATTGATACACTGAATCTGCCGCACACGGCGGGGGGGGCATGGATGCCTTTATTATTCTGAACTGCCTAGCTGCAACAGCTCTATTGGCCTGGTGTCACCCGGGTGAACTCACTGATGCAGCGCCGTACAAACTGGCTACTCCGGCCTGGGAGCATTAGATCCTCTCCTTGTCATTATGTGGCACCCCCCCAGCGCTGTGCTAACTGGAGATAAGGGCCCCCGCTTTAGCAGTCATGCCGCCCCGGGGGGCGAAGATATGAGCCTCAAGCCCAGTGGAGACAGGGCCTCTGGAATTATTATAGTGCTGCCAGGAACATTTTTATTACACTACGAGGGCAATAAACACGTCTACGCCCTCCTTCCCATGTGATACTACCTGAAGTGGTGCAGCTGAGACATCTTGGGCCAGGTGGGAGGCACTGGGGCGCCCCCTCCCCTACCCCCCTCATTGTGATTGTCGCATATAACACAAGGCCTGGGCATGTGACTAATGAGTCAATGATGGAAGATAACTACGCAGGAGCTGGGCCAGTGTCACTGATGCCGTCAATGCGTGGGGTGTTGAGGGTCTACATACGGATTGGGCAACCGAAACAGTGACAGGATTGAGCAGAGGGGCAAGGTGTGACGTCCCCCTCCCACTACGCAACAGCACGCATGTATAGGAACCGTGAGAGGCGCGCAAGACACGGGTACAGGCAGATTTAAGTAGGCGGAGCCACGCACTGCAGCGATGTAGGTTTGGTGGGTTGCCAGTGGTGTGCCCCACAAAGAATCGCTCGTAATGGTCCGCCCTGACGCCAAGCAGCTTAAATTGAACTTTGATGCAGGTAAAAAAGGAACTAAGCAAGTGCAAGAGGATAAAGATCAAGAACAGGTTGCACAAATAAGCGGTGGCGCTGGTGTGCAGACGTCGGACATCAACAATATCCTGCAAGAGATCCATCAGGGATTCGCAACGGTGGTGGACAAGGTGGACCGAATGTCTTCCAGGATGGATGCCATTGCGCACAAATTAGATGGCCACAAGGAGCGCGTTACTAAAACGGAATGCCAGATATCAGAGGCCGATGACACCACTGCCCAGCACTCATCTCAGCTTACAAGAATGGAGAAGATTCTGCGTACAATTGCTGCCAAGAATGAGGATCTGGAAGCACGCAGTAGGCGCAATAACATTTGCGTTATTGTTATACCGGAATCAACAAACACTGGGCGTATGGAAGAATATATTAAGAAGCTGCTGTTGGCGGCTATTGGCCAGGATGCCTTTTCTTCACAGTTCATTGTCGAAAGGGCACACAGATCACTTGGACCAAGACCTGCACCCGGAACCTCACCGCGGCCAATTATTGCAAGATTGCTGAACTATCAAGATGGGGATGTGGCCCTCAAAGCAGCAAGAATCAAGCAATCGCTGACATATGAAGGAAATACCTTCTCCATATACCCAGACTTCACACCTATGGTGCAGGAGGAGAGAAGAAAATTCTTTGATGTGAAGAGAAAATTGCGAACTGCACAAATTTACTATGCACTGTTATATCCTGCAAGACTTACAGTGACACACCAAGGCAAACAACACTTTTATATGAATCCACAGCAAGTTGAAAATTTTGTGAGATTGGTGAAGCAGGCGAATAAAGGAGGAGGTGGACAGGAGGCACAACAGCGATGAGACCACGATGAAGATGAAGAGCCTATGGAATAGTAGAACTTCATAGATGGGTCTTGTCCTTAGAAATTGGACACCAGTGACCTGTTGTATGTTGCTGCCTGCACTTTCTAACAAAAGGTGAGATCCTTCCAAATGGTTTATCTACATGTGAGTTATTCTATCCTGGGAGCCTCTCCCCCAAGCCCGGACCTGCTACAAAATCGCGAGAGGGCTATAGGGGAGTGGAGGTCCTGCGTAACTGTCTAGGCATGTCCCCATTAGGTATTCCCCCAAGATGACTCATGATACAGAAGATGAAGGGGAGCGGACTAAGTGGTTTTTGTTGAGGGGTGGAGGGGGGGTGGGTACGGGATTCTGGCAAATTTGCATTACTTCAGTGGGTGGGAGGAGGGAGGGCTACAAGTTTGATTGGGTGGTTGTGCGAGTGGGAGGGGAGGGGGTAGACAGTGGTAGGGAGGTGCACGTGAATGTCATGCATTTTGCCTGTGCTGCAACGATAGTACTGTATTAAGTTTGGAATGGCACAAGTTTACATGTTACATGTCAATTGACAATGGGTATGTGTCACAGAATGGTATTGGACAAATTTCAGGTTAGACTACACTGCAAAGAATTTTCCGGCTTTGACTCATGCAATCTACGACTGTTAGGGATCTAAATATCATAACATGGAACGTGAGGGGACTGGGAGATCCGCGGAAGAGACGTCAGGTACTATCCTATCTGAATAGACACCAGGTCTGAGTGGCTCTCTTACAAGAAACGCATTTTGAACACCAACTTAACAACCCCTTTGCTAGTAGGTGGGCGGAGCACAGGGTATTCTATTCGTATTCATCATATGCGAGAGGCACGGCGATTCTTATAAAAAAGGGCACCCTGTTCACCTTAGCAGAGGAGAGATGTGATGCACAAGGTAGATACTGTGTGGTCTGGGGAAGACTGGGGCATGATTTGATTACTTTAGCATGTTGTTATGGTTCGAATATAAATGACCCTCAGTTCTTTACCGAGCTGTAGGCCGTTATAGTGGACCACGGATCCAACCACATGGTGTGTGGTGGGGATTTCAACGTGACACAAAACCCGGACGTGGACAGGTCACATCCGGCTTCCCATCATTATACGAAGGCACGTGCGGAGTTGCACAAAACACTTATGGAATATAATTTGATTGATACCTGGAGACACTTTCACCCTACACTACGTGAAGGCACACATTTCACTGCACACGCGGCGTCCTGGCCGCGAGGAGATTACATCTTTCTTTCAGTGGGGCTATGTCCTGCGGTCACGGGAGTACTGCACTTGTCTAGGACTTACTCAGACCATGTGCCGGTGCGGCTCACCTTGTCTGCGGAGGAGTTCGGTCCTCTGCGATCTTACTGGCGATTACACCCTACAATGCTGCTTGGTACTGTTTTTCAAGAGGAGCTCAGGGAGGAAGTACAAGACTTCTTTGAGCGTAACAAGGATTTCCGTTGACAACGTTGAGACCATATCGGAGGCATTTAAGGTTACTTTGAAGGGATTTTGTATGGAGAAGGGATCTGGTGTGTTTAAAGACATATTGAATAAACTGACCCCCCTGGAGACTGAGCTCAGGGCACTGGAGGAGTCCCTTACCCTCCGCCCGGATACGGCTCTTCAATCGAAATTTAGGGAGATACTCACAGAATATAAGGAAGAAGCCCGTAAAGAATCCAGATTTCGGGGGCGGTACTGGACTGCTCGATGTTATTGCGAGGGAGAGTGGCCGGGTAAGGCACTAGCGGCAATGATTAGAATGGCACGAAGCACGAATGTGGTGCTAGAAATAGAGGGGTTAGATGGGTTGGAATATAGGGATACAGCAAACATATTAAACGCCTTCACTGCACATTACACCCTACTGTACACTACCATGTGGACGGACAAGCTCTATTTAAATGAATATATGGAGAATGTGTCACTGGGGTGGTTGAGCGATACACAGCATCAATTCCTGAGCACCCCGTTTGAATTGGATGAAGTGCGAGACGCCATAATGCACATGCAATCCGGAAAGGCCACAGTAATGGATGGCATCCCGATTGAATTTTATAAAACTGACATCGATTTGATGGCTCCAATCTTGCGAGAAGTATATGAGGATGCGCTAGAGGTGGGACATCTTCCCCCTCTATGAGAGCAGCCCTCATCACATCGCCAGGGAAGCTGCCACGGCATTGTGACTCTTATAGACCTCTGTCCTTGCTTAGCTGTGATGTAAAAATACTAGCTAAACTTATAGCCATGTGCCTTTGTCTCCTTATGAAAACGTAATCTTACCTGATCAATCAGGCTTTGTTCCTGGTAGGGCAACATCTCATAACTTGAGGACCTTCTTTACAGTTATGAATAATTTCTCTGATGACTTACCTATGGCAGCAATTTTTTTTTAGATGCTACAAAAGCATTCAATTCCATAGAATGGGATTATGTGCTTGGCGTAATGCAGCGCATGGGGTTCCCTCCTATTTTTCTATCCTGGATTAAGTTACTATATTACTCACCAACGGCTAAAATAACCATTAATGGGAAAATGTCTCAGGAATTTCCCATTACAAGAGGCACAAGACAGGGTTGCCCTCTGTCGCCCTTACTTTTCGCGATTGCAGTGGAAACCCTGGCAGCAAAGTTGAGGCAACGTTATAGGGATAAAACGCTGAAGTGCAATATCCGTGACCCCCAGCAAAACATGAACCCCATTCTTAGGGAGTTTATAACGTTTGGCAGACTTTCTGGTGTTTCAATAAACTGGAGCTAATCGTGCCTTTTTCCCCTTACTGCTGCAACAACTAAATTTCCCATGGATTACCCTATAACATGGTGTGAGGACGAGTTTAAATATCTAGGGATTAGTATATCAAGAGATAGGGACGAATTAATGCGCCTTTACTACGGGACAAGTATGGTTCGCATCTCAGACAACATAACGCGTTGGATCACCCTGCCCTTGTTTTTATTGCTGTCCAGCACAGCAGGGGAAACTTTCAAGCAGCGATGAGGTTAAGATGGTGATACTGCCACAGTTACTTTATTTATTCTTGAATATTCGTTCTATCCAGGAAATCATTTCTTTAAACAGTTGTGATCTGAGCTAACCCGCCAGTTGTGGGGGGGTAAGAACCTGAGGCTCAAGTGGGAGATTCTTACTAGGCCTTATACACAAGGGGGATTTGGGATTCCCAATTTTGAATTGTATTATTATAGTGCGCAGGCACATTGCACTTTCTTTTGGGTGCATCAACCTCGATATATGCCTCAGATAGCGGCAGAGCATTGGCTTGCCCTTCCGGTTCCTATTGAGGGTGCATTATATATCCCACCCCCTGGCAGAGATAGGACGCCGACGAAAGTGATGAGCACGGTAAACGCTTGGTCCCAAATGGGCAGACTGTTGGATGCACCTATGCTTTACTCGCCGCTTCTACCATTAGTGTACCACCCAGACATGCCCCTTCTACAGGAGAATGTTTTTCACAAGTTGGCAGAACGCGCACACGTTATAACTTGGGGGGACCTCTATCATGGGGGAACATTTCGAACATTGGAGCACATGTTTACAGGTATTCAACGGTCACCTCTCGTTACTTTTTTGTACATCAGCCTCAGACAGGGACTTCGGGCTATTACACCAGACTTCCCTAACGAACCCCCAATCCTTGTGCCACTACAGCGGATTCTTCAGGGTGCTACGGCTAAAAACCTAGTTTCTGTCATTTATAAAACGGTGCATGCACTGAGGGAACAGCCAGTTGCGATGACGAAAAAAAAGTGGGAACAGTACCTAGGTACAGAGCTATTGGATAGGCAATGGGAATTCTGCTCGCAGTAAACTGAGCGGATCTCGGCGAGCAGTAGACTTAGAATAATTCATTATAAATTCCTACACTGGTTATATTATACACCTGCACGCATACATAGGTACAAGCTACGCGACTCAGATACTTGCGATAGATGCCATGCCCCAGGTGCCGATTTCTTGCACCTTGCATGGGCTTGTGATGGAGTGCAAGCATACTGGCTACAGATTTTTACTGCCCTATCAAAGATGATAAATATAACTGTGGAACCGTCCCCAGTGTTAGCGCTCTTGGGATACGTGGAACCACTGCATGCAGCGCACCGTAAATTTGCTGCGCTGGCACTACTCCTGGCTAAAAGGAGAGTGGCATGCCGATGGGGCATAGGGAGAGCGCCTAAATTCAAGGATTGGATAGATGATCTCATTTATAGTCAAGAACAACTTGAGGTATATGCTGAGTTATTACCAGTGACTTCCAGACCCAGTGGCATTTGGGCCCCATTGAAATGCTATTTAATGGCGCGTGATGACTCCAGCCCCCAGAGGGGAGCCAGACCTGCACACGTGGACTACTCATAGTGGTTATGATTGTCCAACCTCCGGAAGTGTGGATTGTGGTGCGGGATATGAAATAAGTTTAGAAGGGGAATAATTGATGGGTTACCGATATCATATGGAAGAGGCCTACCTGAGCTTAGTGGGGTGAGGGGATCAGAGACTTACTAGTTACTGTCAATAAGGAATTTTTTGTTGACCTCTGCCTAATGTATATTAATCCGAGAAACCTGATTTACCAAAGTAAGGTGCGGGGCATTATATGATTTGATTGTCACCCTACAATGTATAAATGTATGATTTTGTATTTCTCAGATGTTGCCGTATACTGAATACTATATTGAATATTACAATATGCAAACTGTGTATGACTGCCTGTGCACCTGTCCAGTTTGAGAAAATCAATAAAAAGAGTTAAAAAAAGTCTTTTAAATACGTACTTTGTAATCAACTAGAAATATGATTCCATTGCTTGAAAGTTAGACAAGAAAATAAAATAGGACAGAGGCGCTTGGAATCAAGGTCAGCCAGAGCCTATCCCTAAGTAGACTTAAATGGCATGGCCCGCCATGCTGGCTATGTGATGAAAATAGTGCTAAAAACAGGAACAAATAAAATCACGAATTTCACAGATGCACAACAAGTAAATAAACAATTAAATAAACAGTTAAAACATGATAAAAGTTACTTAGAAGTGCTATACATTACCAAGTATGATCATGCTACAGTTTCTACACAGACCTTCTAATTTCCCACATATTAGCGAGAAACTTATACAGCGCACACTACCTGAAATCCATAATCAGATTTGAAGATGCGCAGAGCCTCACGATGGTATCGAATGCCAAATCTTTTGCAAATGGGAACCAGCTATTTGGCACTCGGCCGCTGGTACAGTGGGAAGGCAAATAATATGTGTCCAATTGACTCAATGGCAAGGGGACAGCCTTGGCAAACCTGAGATAGAATTGAGTGAGCAAGTTCACAGGAAGTGAGCCGAATCTAAATTTCACGTAAAGCTTCCTATTTTGAGGAATCGTGATATCCTCCAAATATTGTTCGAATGAGCCAGACAGTTTGAAATCCATGGTTAGGAGACACCAGGACGGATACCATTGAGAGGACTGAGCCTCCAAATTCCAATATTGTTTCTTGAGCAACTCCTTACTGGGCAGCCGTTCTGGATCCTTAGCTTTCCACAGCACCTCTAGTCCTCAGCAAAATATTAGGGGGCTTTACTTGGCCCTCTCTATAATGGTGGCTTGTCTCATATCCAGCCTTAGAGAATGAAAAGGGGTGCTCTGCGGGGAGTAAAACAAAGGCCTTCAAGAATGTGTTCTCAGTAATAAGGAGGCCCTCCACTTTTCGAATCCCCAGAGTTCCACAACATACAATACAGAATCTATGGCCTTGCAGTCATATATATGCAGTGGGGCTGCTACTGGTTTGCTGGGGGAGGTCCTGTACTCTTTGATCAGAGGCCCTGTTATCTATTTATGATAGAGAGTATGCTTTGATACTTGAGGCTTCTAGGACATATCGCTTGAGAGAGTGATCCCCAGATTGTCAAAAGTACTCACTCTCTCCAAGGGAACCCAACCCAGTGTTGTATGTTTTATGAGGGTTCAACATTAAAAGCTTGCCGCCCGATTCATGAACCTAAATTGCGCTCGCAAGGGGCCGGATTCTGAGAATTCGGCCCTTTGCGAGAGCGATTTTTGCATTTGGGATTCAGCATCCCAAATGCAAAAATCGCTAATTGGGATGTCGCAAATGTGCGATGAATTACATTTAAGGAATCTCTATTAGAGATTCCTTAAATGCAATTCAACATCTAATTTAAATTTGCGAATTCGCAATTTCTTGCCGCAATTTACCGCGAGGTCAGACCTCGCGGTAAATTGCGAAAACTCAGAAAAATGCATTTAAATGCATTTTTCTGAGTTGCATGTTACACACACACATGTCCTTTGGACATGTGTGTGTGCAACACCTGTGTGAAATTTCATTTGAGGGTGCTACAGGGTGTCCTGTGGACACCCCTGGCACCCTTCAAATCGCAATCTTATTTGCGATTAGCTAATTGCTAATCGCAAATAAGGAATACTCCATATTCATTCCTATGGGCCTTTTGGCCCATAGGAATGAATGGCGAGTTATTCCTTATTTGCGATTAGCAATTTGCTAATCGCAAATAAGGAATCAGTAGGAATCGCATTTTATTATGCGATTCCTACATGATTACCGTTTTGCGAGTCCTTAATAGCGAATCGCTATGATTCGCTATTAGGGGCTCGCAAAACGGCCCGTTGATGAATCAGGCTGTTGGTCTTCGAGGTATTGATCTTTAGGCCACAAAAGTAATTGAAACCCTCTAGGAGTTTTAGAGACTAACAACAGGTCGTCAGCGAACAACAACATTATCACTTTGTCGCCTCCTAGGATGGGGCATCTGCAGGGACCTCAGAAATGAGCTGGACTACTCCATTTACAACTAACAAGAAAACCGTAGGTGCAGGTACACAGCCCTGTCAGACCCCCATGTGAACTTGGATTGAGACATTGTGCTGTCCTTGATTGTTCCAACAAACCCTTACAAAGTTAGCCTCATGGAAATGGATAACAAGTGCTACAACCATGGCAGGGAGGCCCATCTCTTTGAGAACGGTCCAGGGCTTATTTCTTGGAACTAGGTTGAAAGTGGACCTAAAATCCATAAAAGCTACATAAAGACTTCCCTGGCAATAACCACTGTCTTCCAGGTCAATAGAAGAAATTTAACACCTGCTTGATGGTGCCTATTTTTTATCTGAATCCAGCTTGATACATTGGGGACAAGATATTGTGGTTGCTGATTCAAACCTTTATCTGCGAAAGGAGTACGCGAGCGAACACCGTTTGAACACAATGAGACTAATAGGCCTATATTTGGAAGGTATGGACCTGTCACCCTTCTTGTATACTGGTATTACCTCTTCTCCCTTCAATGAGGATGGTATTTAGGCCCCTGCTGTGATCCCATTCGCTAGGGCCAAGATGTAGGTTGTCTAGTTCTCTGGAACGGTCACAAAAACGTCTCCTAGAATGCCATCCGAGGCCTGGGCCTTTAGCCCTTACAATGGAATTAATACTAGACCTGATTTCTTATCTGGAGAAGAAATCAATAGCAATAAGATAAGCATATCCAAGGGTGGGGTATTCAATGTCTATGAGACAAGGTCCAGAGTAGAGTGACGAATAGTGATCAAACAAAGCTGCTGTTGGAATATTGTTAGCGGATGGCAGGGATCTATTAGTATCTCTCCTAATGACTAAAACCCAAAATTGCTGGGAATCATTTCTGGCACAGGCCTCTCTAATTTGCTCCAATCTATTCTTGATCCCATCCTTTTCACTCTAGTCTGGGCTAACTTATAGGATCTCCTCACTTTCTGTATTTGCTTCACATTATTTGTGCTAATAACGTGGGCTCGTTGATGTCGGAGGCTGATACACTCTTTGTTGAACCAGACAAACTGCAGACTGATCTTCTTCACAGTGACCTTGGGGCATCTTGGTTCGCTAAAACAAGTAGCCAGTTGTTCAAATATATGGCCATGGCAAGCCAGGATCTCATCCAGCCCTCCCTCCATCCATCAATCAATCAGAGGAATTGTAAGCGCGATACTCACCCGTGAGGGTCTCAAGGCACAGAGGGGGGGAGCAGGACTGTTTAGCCGAAGAGCCAGGTCTTGAGGGTCTTCCTGAAGGTTTAATAATACTACTATACCTCAGCACTCTGAAAGTTTATTTTGTAAACACTATTTTACAAACTATAATCAATTTATGGACAGTAGACAGCAGTGTAAGTTGAGAGGATCAATACTTAAGCTGGATGCCAGTAGGAGTAGGGGAGTTTGATCTAGGTTCTAAGGCTATAAGATTGTAGGTCACCTTTCCAGCTGCCAGGAGCAATACTATACAGTCTGTCAAGGTGTATGAGTGGGTTAGTCTTTTAGCTTGCAAGATGTTCTCCTGTATGACTGAGTGACAACCCCTTACATCGCAGATCCAGTTGATAGCTTTGTTGGTTAGGGAGTCTTCACCATGTTATTTAATAATGGAGGAAGCTTTGGGCTCATTAGTCATATAAATACAATTATCACGTAACCAAGTGTGTTTCCGCCAACCAGTAAAATTGCTTGGGGGGGGTTTGTAGGCACTAAAGAATTACAATGGGTGGTTAGGGGTAGAAACAATACTCTGGTGACCAGGTCTGCCTTCATTAGCTTGTGTCTATCCATTTTATATCTCTCCAGGAACTACATGAGTGACAGGTAGTACAGGGGTACACTTGGTGGTTACGCATGTAGAATGCTGGTAAGGTTCTGATATGGGAGGATATGAATAATTAATAAGCAGAGAGCAGACTCTGTTTGCTGGGTAAGAATCTGCTTCGGAAATTGAGCTTTGCAGTCACCTCTGGCTAGAAGGAATTTACCTGCTTAGTAAGATCTTGAAAAGCAGAGTTCACCAAGTTGACTTTTGACCTCAGATCAGCTATAATTCTGAATGTTGGAAAGTCATTTCTAGCTAGCCTGTTTGAGGAGACCTCATCCCCTAGTCCTTCACTACTCCCTTCAAGTATCCCCTCTACTACCCTAATTCCCATAGCACCTACACACTTCTCCAAATCCTTTCCTCCCATTTGCATGCAGCTTAGATTCAAAAGCGGTCAAAATTGGTTAGTTAGAATAAGTTCAGAGTCTAGAGTGCCTGGGGCTGGGTCAGTAGATAAAGGTGCAAGGGTCCTTGATTCAGCCTCGTCTATACTTGAGGGCAGTAGTGCATAGCTAGTAGGGGAATTATTTGTACTAGGTGTGGTGGGTTTATTGAATATTTGAGGAATGCATTTCTGCAGCTTTAAATTTCAATGAAGTTGAAGTTGAAGTTGGGGGAATTATTTGAGCGTAGGTACACCAAAAAAGTTTCATGGCGCTAGTTTCAATTGCTTGGGGGATCGATCAGGTTAGTGGGGCAAAAGGTTCAATTAGGTCCAACCGGGCTGGTGGAACGAGAATTTCATCAGATTCAACTAAAGGATCGTCAATCTGATTTAGCAAAAACAGGTGCTTCCTTCAGATTTACAAACCTTTTGGCTTTATTGTTTTTGGACCGAGTCTCCCCACTCCCACAACCAGTTGACTTTCTTTTCCCCATATTTAGATTTGGATGCAAATTTGCAAGTACAATAGGATAAAATGATGAAGTAACTAAGGACAGGGTCACCGCGATTACGTGCAGCCAGACTGCCACTCTACAGGCCCAAAAATCGACAGTCTCCATTGCACCAGAACCCACCAAGGCCCAAACCCCCCACCAATAGGCACAAACATTGGCCCTTAAGCTGATAACAAATACTAAGTACAGATATGTGTGCAGTATCATATTGGAACAACATCCAGTTAGGTGTATGTGGGACTTGAGTTCAACAAAGAATGGCCAGATGAACAAGGCATGAACAATAGAAATAGGGCACCCCAGTCAAATGGAATACAAGAAATTCTTTCACTAACTCATAGTTTCTTGGCTTGAGAACAGTCAGTCCTAAGTTTTACTGAGATCAAAGAACCAAGAGGGCTGGCCCTGCCCTGTCTCTTCCTGTTATTGATGGGCACAGACAGACCTGCCCATGACTCCAACTTTGCCCATGTGTGAGGTATAAAGGGGTTGGCCCTAAAAACTCATGGACCTGGGTCAATAGGTAAGTACAAAGTAGGGGGGGTCCGAGGTTATTTACAAGTTGCTCTGTATTACTCCATACAGATAATCACCACATATACCTAACCTATGTGTGATGTGATTTGGGAACATTTATACTACCTTGATTGTAAAGGCGTATTTGATTTTAATGTGATGTTATGAATGTCACACCACCTTTACCCAGTCCCTCACAAACTCTTCACTTCCCTTCCCTTTCTCACTGAGAGCACTTTTTATGTAATGACTTCAAAATTACATTGAACAAATGTTGATGATTCAAAAGGAATTCTAGAAAAAATTTACAAGAGTAAACAATTGCAAAAAATAAATGCAATTTGCCTTTGAATATTGCATACTTTATTTTTCATTTTGTTCAGTTATATTTAGCGAAATGTATATGTGGTGATTATCTGTATGGAGTGATACAGAGTAACTTGTAAATTAATTATCTAAACTCGGACCACCCCTTCTTTGTACTTCCAACTTTGCCCAGGCGTGGTTCATGCACGTCCAGCGCCGCGGATAAACAATGGTGTTTAAGAGCACATAGACAGCCCCTCCTTCCTGGCAGCAATGGGTTCTGGGGCTTGAAGTCCCCCACAAGCCCAGCAGCAGCAAAATCAGCAACATGTTTTTGCTAAAATTTCTAGGTTCAAAGGTAAGGTCCCAATTTGCTTCTTGTATCTCACCCATGCTCTATTGCTGTTGACCATATTTTTCAACTTTTACCTCATCTCAAGCAACCAGATGTCCATGGTGAACACTTTATCTTTTAGGCACTGTTTTTTACCTTAAACTTCGAAAATGCTTAACTCTGCAACCACTGATTAGGTTTTTGTCATTTTGGTGTTAAATAATTCATTAAAATGTTCTCCATTTTCTAAATTGGTGTGGTGCTTTTTATGTTGTGTTTTTACTTTATTGCTGTTTGTGTGCTGCACAAATACTTTGCCTCTATGTTCAGCCTCACTGATTTTTTGTCAAGGTACCAGAGGATTTTGCTTACATTCATTTAGTACCTTCTTGTTGCTTCACTGTGACAAGATTGAGGTAGTTGCTTGAGCAGGACTGAGCCCTCAACCAACAACCCGATTTCTCATAGCATGTCATTGACAGGCTCTGTGCACATTTAGTAGCATATACTAAGGATGAAGAATAAAGAAATGTGCCAATGAAGTGTATACCAATTTTTCTATGTTTGAAAGGGAAAACACATGCACTTTAACACTGGTTAGTAGGGGTTAAGTGTGCAGAGTCATAATGGCCAACAAAAATGAGCTAAGTAAAAGAAGGCAACAAACTTGGTGAACCAAGAGAAATATGGTCATTTCCAACACTATCATCTTCGCACATGTTTATGTGCTCTTCCTCTCAGTCATCAAACTGTCACCCTCCCACATGACTGCTAACTTTAAAAACATTCTAGTTTTCAGATCCGGTACTACAGGGACGTGCTGGGATTACTCTTTGCTGTCACTGAGGTGAATGAGAACCCCTATCTGCTGCCAAACATCACCCTGGCTTTGAGGGTCTATGACTCCTGTCTGTCGGAGAAGAGAGCTGTGGAAGGGGTTCTTGCCATCCTCACTGGAATGGAGAAGCCAGTCCCAAACTTTGTATGTCAGTCTTTTCCCATCATGCTTGGCTTTGTTGGTGGTGGTACATCTTCTAATTCCATTGCAATGGCTTCGATACTAGACCGCTACAGCATGCCTGAGGTACGGATTTTAGAGATATTGGAAGTGTGTAAATTGTTTTGGTTTTCTTTTCAATGTTTTTTGGTGGTCTTTTGTTGCATTTATATTTTGCCTGTGTAGCATGATCTTTACATTTCATAAACAAGAAGAGAACGGTGGCATAAATCCCTGCATACCAGATTAATACATAGATTAATGGCACTATTTAAAGCCAAAGGAATGGTGTTCCATTGTTGTTAACATTTGCTTAAAATTCTACATATCTTTGCTGCTTCCTTCTGTGAGTTATTATATCACAGCAGATATAAATGTTTTTGCAGCTCATGAGTAGGTTAAAGACTCACCCTAAAGGCCAGGGCTGACTGCATGGTTGGACATGCCTGCTCTTTGAGCTTTCAAGGCTGCCAGGCTCTTATAGGGGGTAAGGTATCCCTGAGGGAGTACAATTGCTCCTCAGCCTGTCATTTATTCATGAGTTCTGCAAAATGTCCTTGCAATAGAAGAGGCATCTGAAGCTCTCATTCAATCCTACTCCAAGCAAGGCCACACTATCTGAACAGCGTTTACAACACATGCATTATCATGCAATGCCTTTATGATGCATGCCTTTACCACACATGCACTTAACACATTACAACAATATGCCTTTACCACACAGGTCTTTAACAAACAAGGTACATATATTTATGGTAAGTGTGTCTTTACCTATTGCTTTGTATAAATTGGTGGACGATGCAAAGTTTTGAGGGTGATTTGTCAAGGGGGTGCAAACAAAAAGTAAGGCCCCAAAGGGTATTTTTTCCACTATTATATGATCCATAGTCTTTGTATTTGGTCACAGCAGAAAAATGGACAGGTGCTTAGTGTGTAGAATATCCTTTTTGCTAGATGAGGTAAGTAGGGTATGTAGTAGTAGAAGGGCCATATTATCAAGAAAGGGTGATAGATTATCACCGCTTTTATCGACAGGAAACTGCCGCTAAAGCAATGATAATGGGCTTGATAATATGCACTTGTGAATTCCCATAGAAGCCCAGGTCTGGACTTTCTATGGGAATTCACAAGGTCATATTATCAAGCCCATTATCGCAGCTTTAGTGGCAGTTTCCTGCCGATAAAAGCGGTGATAATGTATCCCCCTTTCTTGATAATATGGCCCGAAATTCTTATTTTGGGATGATACCCTATAAAATATAATGTACAATTTGTATTATTAAAAGGTACATCATAATAGGTAAAATAATTTTCAAAACACAGGAGCATATTTATCATGGTGTTACCGCAGTTACAACAAGTTTCCAGAGGTAACCTTAGTCTTTTTTACGTTGAAACAGAAAGTAAGAATTTGCTTATTTTGGAATTAATGAAAGCACTTGTATCAGACCTCAAAACAATGAGGGCTGGCTGGAACTGTCCAAAACCCAGATAATGACAGAGATGACAAATCCATTTCCTGCTTGTGGAACAATGGCTAGGGCAGACAAATAAAAAAGAAAAATGTAAATAAATCTCCATATCTGAAAACATACTCTTTTCCTACAGATAAGGCCATAACCCAGAACACAGCCAAAGTGTGTTGAAAACAACAGTACTGCCTATTAGTAATTGGGTTTCAGAGTTGGCAGAGGTATGTACCCTAAGCAAGCAGGAACCACAATATTAGTTAGGGTAAGTGTAACTTGGGGGCAGGGAAAGGCAGGAGACGTGTTTTTGTTATAGCACTGCCAGGTTTTATTTGGTAGTAAAGTAGGTCAGTACAGGTTTTCTGGGTAGCAGTTCTCCTTGGAGATCGGCTCCTTTCTAGGCGACTCTTTCTTAAGACCCCTTCCTCCCTTCGCCTCGTCTGATTCCTCCTTCGTGTTCCTTCGTCTGGCTCCGTCTTGCCCTCCTCTCCGCCGGTGGGGAAAAACAAGAGAGGGATGTTTCAGGATAAGTGCTATATGAACAGTGTTGGGGAGGGGGTAGTGAGGACAACCCGGTGCTCGATAGATACTAGGGAGAGTGAGTGTTGTGGAAACCGTCAATTACCAAAGGGGCTCAGGGAAGGTTTTTGCCCTTTACTTTCCTGCCAACCCAACCCGCTATACGTGCACACACCTCGGTTAGCCACACCCCTCCAGGGGAGCGGCTGGGCGATTCGCAGTGTCGTTGGCCTCCTGGCTTCTGTCTTTCCTCTGAGCTCCGTCTGTTCGCTGTCTCAGCGTGCTCTCGTCTCTTCTCCTCCACGACTCCGGGTCCTCGCCTCTCCTCCTCCATTACAAAGGGTTCTTGATTCTCCTCTTCTGATGCCGATGCTTCCCGCACCTCCTCTTCCAACATTCCGTCTCTTTCTTCACTCTTGCTCCACGCCGCACCTACCTTCCACTGACCGCTCCTCCGGTGTAAAGACACACCTGTGCTGTCTCTCCTATATCATTTAAGGTGGCGTCGGACTCCTCCCCCTCTCCACTCCCGCCAGACCAGTTAAAGGGCCCGATACCTGCCTCCTCCTCATCACAGCTGTACCGCTCCTCGTACCTGTTCCACGTAGGAGTAGGTGGGGGCTGTGAAAACAAGAGGGAGGGGTCACAAGTTACAGGCTCGCACGGGGGGCGGAGGCCACCCATCTCCATTACACACCATCCCCCCTGGACACTTCCGTTCGGGAAGTGGATGTCTAGACAGATAGTCAGCCCCCGTATTGTCAATGCCCTTTGTGTGACGGACTGTGAAGGCATAGGGTTGCGGGCCATCCATTGGAGGGGTGTATGGTCAGTATAAAGGGTAAACGGTCGCCCCTCCAGATAATGCGCCAACTTATCCACAGGCCACCGTATAGCCAGGCACTCTTTTTCCACAGTAGGGTACTTTAGTTCCCTCGGGAATAACTTCCTACTGATGTAGAGAATAGGATGGTCCGCCCCCTCCTCCCCTACCTGTGACAACACTGCCCCAATCCCACAGTCTGAGGCGTCTGTGTGAAGGGAGAAATGACAGGAAAAGTCTGGTGATGTCAGAATCGGGGTGGAGGTGATC
Organism: Lissotriton vulgaris; assembly: GCF_964263255.1. Classification (NCBI taxonomy): domain Eukaryota; kingdom Metazoa; phylum Chordata; class Amphibia; order Caudata; family Salamandridae; genus Lissotriton; species Lissotriton vulgaris. The sequence continues at coordinate 128,563 of NW_028245015.1, forward strand.
AAACGTTTCAGGGTGGTGAAGGCATTGAGCATCTCCGTTGTGGGAGACAGGAGATCCCTTTCCTTAACCCTGCTTTGTAACAAGTCTGTGAGGGGGCAGCTAGCTGTGCGAACCGAGGGATAAAGCGTCTGTAGTAGCCTATCAGCCCCAGGAACGCTCGCATCTCCTCCTTCGAGCCGGGGAACTGAGTGCCGGCTATAGCGCGGTCTTTCTCGATTTGTGGCTCGATCAGGCATTGTCCGAGTACATACCCCAGATATTTTACCCTCTGGAACGCCATACGCGATTTCTTTGCGTTTATCTTCAGTCCCGCTTTTTCTAGGGTATAAAACACACGGTGTGTAGCGTTCTAATCTAGGACCCTGATCGATACTGTGACCTTATGCCCCTATTCGGCTATAAATCCATTTATTCCCTATATTGGCATAACCGTTCAAGTGCAATATTCAGAAACTCGTCTCTGGCCTCACACGAACAGAGCCACATTCCAGAATAGCTTTCTCTGCCACTTCCTTTGCAACCAATTAGTGCAATGACATAGCAGAAGTTACTATCTGAGATTCCTAGATTAACACTCCGAGTTCTTCAACAAGATAAAAACTCAGCAAACCTGGAAATCCCCGCTTGCTGTGTTTTGATTAGTAATAGAACTCTAATGAGCACTGATCGACGATCACTTCCTAGTGACATCTTTATTGACGTCTTATGTCCAAAAACTTAGGTCAAACAAGGCACCTTTCAGGTATAAATATTACCAACGTTGCCTTAAGCAAACGCTGTCTCGTTGCTGTTGGTGAAGCTGATGCTGCCAGCTATCTCGCCGCTGCTGAAGAAGCTGTCATGCTGATGACACCATAGCTGCTATCGCTACTGCTATCGCTGCCAACTAGCGAACGATGGTGTGGTGAACTTAGGAGCTGAACAGCCGTCCCCTGCAAAGAGCCCAGCAGATGCAAGCTGCCCGCACACGCTGCCCCTCCTCCTCCTCCTCCTCGACGCGCTGAAGAAGAGACGCTGTTTTTCTCCTGCAGAGAAATCCAGCTCCGGCGTTTCTGGTCTACCCTTGCGGGTGACTGGGATATCGAGTCCTGAGGGAGATACCAGACCTCCATCATTCTATTCCAGAGGTATGGTGTTGACTAAACCCTTGAGAGAGAATTCTTGAAGCAAACCTTGGCAAAACCAACTTAAACTAAAGCTACTTACTTACTCCCCTCCCAAATATTAGGCTTAGGTCAGGTACACTGGGGTAGGCGTAGTTAGAAGCACCAGTTGAGTATTTTGGCCTAATGTATATATGAATGTATATATGTTGTATTCCTTTTAAACCATTGTATGGCTAAGAAACCATATCAATGCTTTTACAGTATTATTTCACAATACTTATCTTACTGTACGTACTTTTTATAATAACAAGTCTTGCAATTGTGGCAATTCATTTCTCTTGTATGAGAAGAAAGACTGTTCAATAAATGTTAACTTTTATTGACAAACGCCCGTCTCTCTATTCTCTACATATTGTGAAATAAAATAACTGTCTATTGTTTCACACAACCCTAGAGATTGACTCTTGATCTGAGGAGCAAAGTTGTCATGTTGCACGGTTGTTGGAAAACTGAATCCCTTCTTGTCTGTGCCAGGGAAGCTGATCACTTAGCTTAGCACGGTACTCCTCTTGGGGAGATTTCTCTAGCAGGGGGAGTTTAGTATCAGTCTCTGTAAGTGGGCAGTCCTTAATCGGCAAGTCTGGACACAGTCCGTGAATTTTTTTCACCTGGCTCGAATGCAGCCATCCCTTTCTCCCCTCTAATTTAACTGCAGTTCTTGTAGATAATAAAACCAATTTGGGCTGCTTCCATCTGGGTTCCAGCGGACTCTTCCGGTCGAAGTTCCTTACGATGAACAAATCACCCGGGCGGACTTCATGCGGTTTTACTTGGGTGTTGTCCGGAAAGGCAGCCGCGACATGTGAACGACAAGATTGTAGTGCAGACATCAAGGAAGCCAGGTAACCTGTCAGCATACAACTGTCAACATCAGTGATTCTACGGGGCATAGGCATCCCCCACATATTCGGAGGCCTACCGAAGACCACCTCATACGGGGATAGCCCTGTCCTAGAATGAGCTACCATTCGCATGTAAAAGAGTGCAACTGGCAAGGCAACTATCCAATCTACACCTTTCTCGGCACAGATTTTAGCTAGGTGTGTTTTCAGGGTCTGATTGTGTCTCTCTACGAGACCTGCGGCTTCAGGATGTCGGACACAGTGGAACTTCCATTGGTAACCTAACAGGAGTGAAACCTGCTTCATAAGCTCGGACGAGAATGGCTGTCCATTATCAGAGTACACGACACGGGGCAAGCCGTACCGCGGGAAAAATTCACGAACCAGCTGCTTAGCAGTGGTCGGGGCAGTGTAATCTGGGACCGGATATGCTTCTGTCCATCGGGAAAGAGCACATACAACTACGAGGACATACTTGAATCCTCGACATTGGTCCATCTGGATATAATCCATCTGGAGGACTTCAAAAGGATGATCAGGAGGATGAAATCCACCCTGTTCCACGGGGACACCTTTTCCGGGATTGAACTGACAACAGATCATGCAAGTACGCACTTTCTGTTTTGCGGCTGCTCGTAAATGTTTGTTGTACCAGAGATTCTGTAAACTGTCTAACATGGCTTTCTCTCCTAAGTGTGCGGGACTATGTGCTGTGTTGATTATGATTTGAACCATAGAGTCGGGGAGGAACCATGTGGCCCTTCCCTTCGTCATCCATCCCTGATCTGTCTGGATCCCTCCTTGTTCAGTCCATTTCTTGATTTCATCTGGTGTTGCATGTGTCTGTATATCGAGTACATCTAGAATGGGAACCTTAACTGTCAGGCAATGTGTCAGTGTAGTCGGATCAGTCTTCGTCATGTCAGTCGGGATGACTGTCTGGGCTGTGAGTTTGGCTGTACGATCTGCCAGGTCGTTACCCTGGGAAATTCTGTCAGTGACTTTGGTATGTGCTTTGCATTTCATAATGGCTATGGCTGTAGGCAAGTGTATTGCTTCTAACAGGGCTTGAATGAGGGGACCATGCTGGATCTTGGTACCGTGAGAAGTTAAGAAACCTCTCTCTTCCCAGAGGACTCCGAAGTCGTGAACGACTCCGAATGCATACTGTGAATCTGTGTATATGTTTACTTTCTTGTTCTTGGCTAATATACAGGCTTGGGTCAAAGCTATGAGCTCTGCTGCCTGAGCAGACAGTGTGTCAATGCGATGTGTATCTAAAACTTCAGTTTCAGTGGTCACTGCATAGGCGGCCACTAGCTCTCCTGTGTTTGTTCTCATACATGAACCATCCACGTAAAGTGTCAGGTCTGGATCGGGTAATGCAATGTCTGTCAAGTCTTGTCGGGGCTTTGTCACTGTATTAATGACTTCTACACAGTCATGTGGTGCTGGATCTGTTGTACTCGAGGGTAACAATGTGGCAGGATTAAGTATGTTGCAGCGTCTGATTTCTATGTGTGGCTGGAACAGTGTCAGTTCATAACCCGTCAGTCGTGCTATGGTCAGGTGTTGAGTCTGGGTTCGGTTTAGAAGTACTTCCACGGAATGTGGAACCTGTACTGTCAAGGGATGTCCTAACACTATTGAGTCGCTTTGTCTGATAGCTAGAGCTGTTGCTGCAACTGATTTTAAGCACACAGGCAGAGCCTGGTCTACTGGATCCAATGTACTGGAAAAATAAGCACAAGGCTTATGGTGTCCTGCTTGATCTTGTGTGAGAACGGACAACGCTGTGCCATTGCGTTCTGTGACAAAAAGTGTAAAAGGTTTACTGTAACATGGTGTCGCCAAAACTGGTGCTTGACATAAAGCTTTCTTCAAGTCATTAAAAACTTGTGTATGTTCCTGAGTCCAAGGGAGGACAGTCGAAGTCGCTGCCTCCTGTGTAGTCAACTGTATAAGTGGCTTGGCTAGAAATGCATACTGGGGAATCCATTGTCTGCAGTACGAAGTGAGGCCAATAAAGGCCCGTACTTCCTTTTGAGTCTTGGGTTGTGGCAGATGTGCTATTAACTGGATACGATCTGGTGTCAACTGTCTACCCCTCTTGGACAGCAAGTGCCCAAGGTATACCACTCGCTGGGCACAGAATTGGAGCTTCGAAGGGGACACCTTGTGCCCCTTTTCGGCAAGAAAAAACAAAGACTGTCAGTGACGCGCGCTCGCAATCAAGTTCGGTCCGTGCTGTGATTAGTAGATCATCAACATACTGTAGTAGAGCAGTGTCAGTAGGCATGTGAATACTGTCTAGTTGTCGTTTCAGGGCTTGGCTGTAAATACTAGGACTTTCCGTGAACCCTTGAGGTGCACATGCAAATTTGAAGCTTCGGCCATTTAATGAGAATCCGAACAAAAATTGGCTATCCGGATGAATGGGAACACTAAAGAAAGCGTTCTTAAGATCAATTACAGTGAAGAACGCAGCTTCAGAATCAATGGCAGTCAGTAGTGACGAAATATCTGGGACCACTGGGTACTGTGGTACTATGCATTTGTTGAGTTCTCGAAGATCGATCACCAGCCGATAGACTGGAGGTGCATTTGGGTCAGTTCGTTCGTTCGTTTAAGAATCGGAATGATTGGAGAATTACATATATTGGAGTCAGTTTCTACGACTACTCCTTGGGCAATGAGACGTCAATAATTTTCAATAAGGCTCGGGGGGCAATTTGTATTGTCGGATACGGGGCAGTACAACACCTTGCTTGAGTGTGACACGATAGGGAGTGATGTGCATACAACCTACATCAGTTGGACCTTGCGCCCATAAATGCTGTGGAACATTTCTCAATCTGACATCAAAATCTCTCAACACATAATGGCCCTTGAAATCACGAAGGAACAGTCTCACTCCTTCTGGAGAACAACATATAACAGCTCCTAGAGCTTTCAGTGTTTTAATACCAAGCAGGTTTTCAGGACATGATTTCGTAAGTAACAAATCTGTAGTACGGGACAATGGACCAACTGCAAGGGGAACTGGCTGTGATACTTCGTTAACAATAGGTTTTCCTGAAAATCCAAGGGAAACATTCTGTGAGCCTGAGAGGGGTGCCCCTGGAACCTCGTCATGACTAATGGTAGTTCTGCTCGCCCCCGTGTCAATCAAAAATTTTCTGTCTTTCCCTAATACCTGACTATGTACATAGGGACCATCTTGATCTACAGGAACCTCGATAAGGGGCAAGCCAACCTCCCTCTCCAGGCTGTTTCATGTGTACTGCTGATAATCGGGGTAATCTGACTGTGCATACTGGTACATTTGCTGAGTGACGTGTTGTGTTGCGGCAATGGGTTGGGGTTGGGGTACAGCTACTGTCTGTTGCTGTACATTCTGTGGAGGTTGCGGATTCTGTGGAATATTCTGTTGAACGTGTTCTAGTCTAGGCGGACGTGGTCTTTCTTTCGTTTTGCCTGTAGCAATATTGTGTCTGAGAACGGCACAATCACTTATAAAGTGACCTGGCTGCTTGCAATAATTGCAATTTCCTTTAACAGGACCTGTAGAATGACTAGTCTGTGTGTTCTGCGTGTTACCCCTCTTCTGACCATCTGCTGGAACAGACTGGGCAACTAGTACTTTCATTTTCGTATCTTTCATGCGTCTCTGTTCATGATCATGTTCCTCTCTAATTCTGTTCTGGTGGTACTGTAACATCTGTAACATTTGGGAAGGCGTATTAGCTTGCCATGTACTTTCGACTTTCAATACTCTGTTTTTAACCTGGGGTAAGGAATTCTCGACTAGTTTGGTCACAAAAAGATGTGGGAATGACTCGCTACTTGTTTTCAGGCCACTATTAATAATGAAACATTTCTCGAATCTCGAATAAAAATCACTAGTGTCTTCGTCTTGTTTCTGTTTGCAGGCTGAGATCGCATCCCAGTCTTCCTTTTTAACTGTCAATAATCTAGGCAAAACCTGTACTAATAATCCTGGTAATGCTTTAGTTTTGTCCCCAAGACCTACACCTGGGGTGCGTCTATTTTCCTCGTTTTCTAATTCAGTCCAAATAATCTTTTTATCTCCCACCTCCCATTCTTTTTCTTTCAGTTTCTCGTAAATCCCTGCTGGCAACAATACTTTTAGCATTTTAAGAATGTCGGAATATGTGTAATCTCCCATAAGTAACATGTCTTTTAATTCACGGTGGAAGCCTGCAGGATCTTTATCATGACAAGGTACAATTTTCTTCATTTCCAATAATTCCATTTTAGTCAAAGGAGTGTATACGAATACACGTTCAAGTGTATTATCTGGCTTCCGGATTGGATGTACTTCTCGTAAGGGGTTCTGTCTATCTAGGTGATATGGCTGTCTTACTGGGGGTGGAACGGAAACAAGACGTGGTGTCAGGAAAGTTCTGTATTTATGACGTTGTTCTAGAATAATATCAATTAAATCAGTACCTAGGCCTCTCCATCTTCTCAGGAGTAAGTCTTGCAATAAATTATACAATGGACCTGGATCGGATTGCTGATTTTCATATAGTGTAATGAGATGTTGGGTCATGTATATACCAGCTAGTCGCTGTTCTTCTGGAGTAAGGCTTAAAAATGTTTGCGCTACTAAATCATCTTTATATATACTGTCATCCCCGGCCCATTGGACTGCTGACCGGGCTAGTTCCTGATCACGTAAGGTATTGAGTTCATGATAACCTATTCTTTCTTTCAGTATTTTATCAGTAACTTGAAAAACATGTTCAAGAGAACATTGCTCTGGTATCGGGGAAAGGAAACGTTTTTTGTTTTCTGGTCGAATGGGTCTGTCAAAAGTTCTATCAGAAGAATACTGTTTAGGGAGTTTCACTCTACCTACATACGCTATCCTGTTTGGATTCTCCTCTGGAGTCTCTATTTCTTCCTCCTCCGAGGATTCATTCTTGTCTGACTCGGCTTCCTTTTCAGCCTTCTGTCTGGTATGTATTGCTACTATTTCTTTACGAATCTTTCTGGACATGGCATCTATACAGGTTTGTTTATCATGTTTACAATCTGCAATATTTTGACTCCATTTTGTCAGTACATCCATCTCTTCTTGAACAACACCTGTCTGATCTTGTTCCCTTATCAAACAATTAATCAAGAATCGTAATAGTAAACCTTGTGTCTCAACTTTCTGATATGCCATGGCTTCACAAATACATTCTGGCCTCTCCCCCGTTCTAATAAAATGATATATGTTGTCTAGATGTTCTGGCATTTCTGGTAATAACATCAGATAATCTGTAACACGTCGTAGTCGTAACGAGGCTAACATCATATCTCCTGTCTTGCCAGTTACTGGATCATATCTACAATCCGTAAGATACTGTTTAAGTTTTTCATGTGGCATCGCTTTCAGAGTACGCTGTGTTGCTAAATCTCTCATTGTCACTCGATGTAACTGTGGCGGGGTGTGAAGGTGGCCTCCTACGGCACCTCCTGAAGCAGAACCATGAGCATGACTTGACGTCATGGCGTGTGGGAAAGGTACATGTACAGGGGACTGACTCTGGGTCGCATCTGTCGCAAAAGGATTGTGAGGACCAATAGTAGGAGGACCAGTAGCAGCAGCAGTAGAAGGGGAAGTGACAGCAGGTGCGGGAAGTGAATCTTGGCGTGGAGGGGTCGATGCTTGATCAGCCGGAACATGTTGCGGAACATTATTAGCGGGTTGTACGGGTATATTGGTATATGCTGGAGCTACATCATCTAAATAGGAAGAAAGGAAAATGTCTGCTGCGGTCTTTTTGTGACGGAGTTGGGTCGGGACCAATGGTGGTGGCAAGTTACAGGGTACTTCCGGGGTCACCTTGGGCCATGTGACCCACCTGTACATGTCAGAGAAACGTCACAAGATACGTCACATGTGGGTGGATGCATAGAGAAAAGTTGCAGAATCAGCAGAAACCCTTCACCTGTATGCGCGCGCAACTAGTATGACGTGAAACTGGGGGCTTTGACTTTAGCACTAGTGGAGGTGACTGGTGTCTGGAGTGTCAGGGCAACCTGTACCTATAGCATATCTGGTATCTGTTGTTTGGAGGATGTAGTGTCTGAAGTAAAAGGTCTCTCGGGCAGGGGCCGTTCAATACCGAATGCTAGTGCATGCATACGTGTCTTGGTGCAATGCGCGGAGCCATGGGCCTACCATGGTAACAGGTTCAGTAAATCACTTGCAAGGAGGACAGGAAGGCCGGGCCCTTTGCTCTGCAGCCGGGAATATGTTTACCCATTTCACTAGACTGGAATGTGTTTTCGAGGAGGCTGAGCAGATACCTGTAGACAAAACATGAATTTGGCAGGCAGTCCAGGCCGAGCCGGGCACCGCTGCGCTGGCAGGAAGTAAGGCAGGGGTCAGGGATGCGTACAGCTTTTGGAGACAGGAGAGATGAGGCAGAGAGGCCTCGTTAAGGGCCTAGCTCGACTGGGCCAGGAAACATGGAGAAAACGTGTGCGAATTCCAGAAGTGCACCATATAAAGACGGTGGCACCGTATGCCTAGGAAGATAATTAACGGGATTTCTTGGTATGGTTGGATAGCTAACATGTTAAGGATGGACGCAAATGTATTTGCGTCTTTCTAGCATGAACAGAACAGAAGTTACACGACATACAAGGAACATGGGTGCATGGATAGGGTGCGAGTTGGGGGACACTTTGGCTACCTGAAAATTTCTATTACCTCATTATGCGAACAAACAGTTGCGTACTAATGGCTGTTTACTATTTAACTAGGCCCCATTGGTCCATCTCAACGATCATGCCTTTCAGAGTAGCATGTAATAAGTTGAGTTCCAACATGTTGATACCTCCTGGATGAGTGTTTTAACTGGCATTCTATGTTCACATTGAATGATCCTCAGCTGCTTCCTGGCTTTAAAAGAATGACTGAAATGTGTGCAGATTCTTCTGCGGGTGGCCAGTAAGTTGCTGACGCAGTGTTCTTTTTTCGGAAAGTCTTGAACAATGATGTTAATGCAGTGCACCAAACACAGGACCATAAAATAACCACTATTGGTAATGGCCTTAACTATCTTTCTACCATTGTTCGTGGCAACGAAAACATTTTTAAGACCTCTTGGTCTTGGTAAGGTAGGAGGCATAGCGCTAATATTTTAGCCGGCTTTGCATTGTACAAAGGTGCAGTTGGGTGATTAAGCCATTCAAAGACCTTGCTGTCAAAGTCTTCCAAAATATTTGCAGCAGTATGGGATTGCTTCATGGCGAACATGGCTAAAGTTGCATGTTTTCGAGTGCCATTAAAAATCTCAGCAATGTCAACAACACCTGCTGCAGATGTCTTTTCTCTAACCCCCACAAATGAGATCCAGTGTGCAGTGATGCACATGTAATCAGTGGCTTGGCAACTGGTCCACATGTCTGTTGTCAAGTGGATAGTGTGAACAGTACTCTGCTGCAAAGCTTGTCTAAGCAAATCCAGCACATCGTGATGTAGTGCTGGAACAGCAACTCTGGCGAAATGGGACCGGCTGGGAACCTTCCATTTTGGCTGTCACAAATTCAAGATAATCCACTACTTCTACAAAAGAATAAGGTAGGAGGCATAGCGCTAATATTTTAGCCAGCTTTGCATTGTACAAAGGTGCAGTTGGGTGATTAAGTTCATACTGCCCCTCCGACGTAAACATGCTGAGAATGGTAGCTTGTTTTTTTTTCTTTTATGGTGTCATTGATGCAATTGAATTTTTATTGCCATATGTTTTTTGATGCACTATTCTCTTGCCCGGGACCCCTTGGTGTCTCAGCCAGACTCCTACTCTTGTGCCACTGAGATGTTGCTGATGAGGATGTGGGTGGTACCACTACACTGCTAGGGACAGGGTTACTTTGAGTTCCAGAGAAAATGTTCACCTTCCACCGCAATCGGATCTTCTACTTCTTTATCCCCACCAACAATGGGTGCAGTTTTGGCTGCTAAGGTGCTCCTCCCATTTGATCAAGTGGTGTTTTTTCAGATGGGTTGTTTGGACATCCAGTACCATATTTTGTACTAAGCTTACCCCGACTAACACTTTGTTCACAAATGGAGCATATAGCAATGTTCACCTCCTTCCTGCTTACCGAAAAGAAGTCCTAAACTGGGGAGGTCAAATTTCTGTTGCTGCTGGTGCCACTTGCAATGCCAGATGAACTGGTAGGTGAGTGTGTAGTTTGACTCTCTGTTGTACCTACTTCAACTGAGGTGGTTGTGGTGGATATAGGTGGCTGCTGGGTAAATATGGAAGCTGGAGGTGGTGTTGGTGGTATGATCTGTGCTGGTAGTATCCATGCCACATCCCTCACAGCAATTTGGGATGGCGTAATGTCAGTCTCAACTGGGGCAAGGCTAATGTCCATGATGACTACCTCAATATCATCCTCTTCTCCTACATCTACCTCCATAACTCTAAGGCTTTTTGGAACCTTCCTTTACCCTATCCATGTCTCTTGGCGTGTCTCACTCTCAGACTGAGTTGGTTTCTAAGTGGCGTCTAGATCATCAGAAGGGGGGCTTGCAGAAGAAGTTAATAGACTAACACTCCTTATCCTTGCTGGAGATCTGGAAGACAATGGATCTTCTGGAAGAGTGGCTTACTCTTCTTCTTCCTCTGCTGTAACCTCATTATATTATTTTTAAATGTATTACCTCATTTATTTAAAAAAAAACATAACAATACAGTGTAGACATTTGTGAGACTCACAAAAAATAAAATATTGGTTGGTGTACTAGTGTAAAGTACACTGAGGAAGGATAGGATAGAAGAAGAGCAGCAACAAAAAAACAATTGTAACGGACCCCGATTTGCATTCTGCATCACGTGGGATTCAGCATCCAGGGAGCTACAGGTGAAAATGGATAGAAGCAATAAGCCAAGAGGAACAAAGGAAAGAGAAAGACATGCAGGCCTAATGCAGAAGCAGACTGGCAGCCTTCACAAAATGGCAGCCAGCCACACGGCCAGGCAACCACAACAAAAAGCATTAACCCAAGAGGAACAAACGAAAAAGATATGTCGACCTATGGCAAAAGCAAGCACTTTAACTACCACCACCACAAAATGGCCACCATAAGCAACAATAACAAGCAGGAGTCCTGAAAAACAATGAACTGAAGTAGGCCCATTATTTACACAGACTTTACAAAATGGCCTCTGGCCACACAGGGAGGCTCATCCAAGGCAAATGGTGGCCCACTATTACAAACAAACACACTCAAACACTGGCCAGACAAAGGAGGCATGCTGGACAGCACACCTTTAATACAACAATACCAAAGATGAATATCCGTAGGGCTAAAAAATGTTTGCAATTTACACAACAACCACACACATCCAACAAAAGCATTTATTTAACAAACATGCAAAAAGTGAAACCCCCCCAAAAAACAGATTTTGCATTTCAATCCAATGCCATCCATGCCCTAAATGATGTTTGAATTCAACCGATGCCACAGAAACAGTTGTTTCATGCACCCATATGTAGCTCTGGCCTGGACCTATTGGTTGGAAAACCCATTGGCATACTAGGTCACATAGTGAATCAAATCAATTCAAATCAATAATATTGCAAATGTATTAAAAAATGTAGTGAACTGTTTTACATTTTTTGCTGGATAAAAGAAGAAAAAAAATACATGCAAAACAATAACCAGCAAGAAGTCATGGCCACCACAAAGAAGACTTGAAGGACTAATGTAGAGGCACACTGGCTGCCTCTTCACAAAATTGCCGCCAGCCACACACCCAGGCCACAACAACAAGAAAGGGAAGACAGACAATGCAGGCATATGCAAAAGCACACGGGCTTCCTTAACAAAATGGTCACCAGCCACATGACCAGGCCACAACAACAAGAAAGGAAAGAAAAAAAATGCAGGCGTATGGCCGGGCAGGCCACAACACGAAAGGGAAAACCGACAATATAGGCCTATGGCAAAATCATACTGGTTGTCCCTTCACAAAATGGCCACCAGCCACATGGCCAGGCCACAACACCAAGAAAGTGAAGACCGACAATGCAGTTCTATAGCCAAAGCACACTGGCTACCTTCATAAAATGGCTTCCACACACATGGCCAGGCAGGCCACAACAACAAGAAAGGGAAGACAGACAATACAGGCCTATGGCAAAAGCCTACTAGTTGCCCCTTCACAAAATGACCGCCAGACACATGGCCAGGCCACAACAGCAAAAAAGTAAAGACAGACAATGCAGTCCTATGACAAGAGTACACTGGCTGCCTTCTCAACTTAGCTGCCAGCAAAATGGCCATGCAGGCCTCAACAAGAAGCAATAAGCCAAGAGGAAGAAAGGAAAGAAGACATGCAGGTCTATGGCAAAAGCACTACCGCCACCACAAAATGGCCACCAGCCACATGGTCACTCATAACAACAACAAGAAAGAGACCTGGAAAACAATGAACTCAAGCAGGACTTTATAAAATGGCCCCTGGCCACACAGGGAGGCTCAGCCAAGGCAAATGCTGGCCCACTATTACAAACACACTGAAACACTGGCCAGAGAAAGGAGACATGCTAAACAGCACTGCTTTAATGCAACAATGTCAACAATGAAAATCAACAGGGCTAACAAAGTTGCAAGTTACACCACCACATCCAACAAATGCATTCATTTAACACACATAAAAAAGTCAAATAACCAAAAAAACACATTTTGCAATTCAGTTCAATCCCATCCATGCCCTGAATGATATTTAAATTCAACAGACACCACAGAAACATGCACTCATGAGTAGCTTTGGGCCTGGTGCTGAAAGACTGTTTGCCAGACTACTGGGCTAGTAAATTAAAGAAATATTACAAATTGATTTCAAAAGTTAGATAAAATGTATTGAACTTTGCAACATGTTTCCTTTATAAAAGAAAACTAGAAGAGAAATTACATACAAAGAAACAACTGGGCCCCTACTGGAACTACAGGCCACACACCACAATCCATTTTAAAAAACCGATGAAAAGTACAAACAAATGGAGGTGCTAAGACCCAATCAACAAACAACACCAATTTTCCAACTTACTTGTGAAATATCAAATCGAAAAGTCCTCAAATCTAATGATATATGATGCTGCAGACACAATGAGGGATCCTTCCAGCTCCAAATCCAAATGAAAAGTGAACAGGAGATGTACAAAGCACCGGGAGGAGACTGCTGGACAGTTACAGGAAGTTGGAGACACTGGGGCACTTCTTTCCTGTTAAAATAAAAGTTAAAGAACAAGAACTCCTTGCACAAAAAAGTGCAGCCAAATGTCAATCTGAGGAGTGTTTTTAATCCAAATCATCATTTCAAGAAGGTTTTTATGTTACTCGAGAAAGATTCTTCTCCAGATTGCAAATTCTACATGTTCGGGATCGCGATCTTCACAAAATCTCAGCCAGAAGTCTGATGGCGTGCCTGACTGTCGTGTTGCCGATCTCACACTCTTGCAGACCATGCGTCCGGCTACCAAATCTTGAAGCGCTAGCGAACAGATGGGAAATCTCGTCGGCGATCGCAGGCATCCCAGTAAGTTGAAAATTAAATAAACAAATTAAATTCACCCACAAGAGATTTGCGATAGAAGATGGATGATCTTGGGTTACATGTGTTTCCTACATGGGTGGTAAGTACATTGTGTTTCTGAAATACCCCTCACACACTAAAAGGGTCCTTGGTGTCATGCTTTATCATAGCCGTCTTCGTGCGCCTCCACAGAACGCGGCGTGCTACTAACCAGCGGATACACAGGAGCGCTGATGTTACCACCATGTGTAGTTAGGGCTAATCTTATCATTTCTAGCCCACCAGGACCTGAATTTTAGCTTAAACTGGTGAACCGCCCATACCATAGGTTTCTTTTAACACGCTTTCGCTTTAACATGATTCATCTGAACCTTGGTTACTTTCCTAACTAGAGTACCCCTGAAAATGCTATGCCGTGTTCATGTGACAACTTTTCTACCCAGAACACCAAGCATTTTTTGATGTTCTGTGGTCACTACATGGAAATAATGTTGAAATACTTGGTTCCAATTTTAAAGGAGGCGGGGTTCTTGCAGGTAAAGCCTGCCCTCCTGTACTTGCAATTACTAGAGACCCCGAGGATTATCTTTCATGTTGCTAGCTTTTTGGTGGGTGCTATTAGGATTAGAAACAGGAAAGTGAATGACTGATTGATTATAGATGAATTTGGATGTAACTCTGTATAATGTTTGCACAGTGAAAATTGGCAACTAGGGTAACTAAATTGATTCATGTTTTTATCTTTTTAATCATCAATTTACTAGATGAATTATAACGGAACATTTTTAAAGGGTCAATACTCTGTTCTTATTGTGTACAACAAATGTATTTTATTCTTTTTTATTGTGTATAATGAATGTATTTTATGCATGTTTTGTATAGTACTATTGTCTTTTTATGATATTGATTTATCGAAATAAAGTATTCTGACTGACTGGCTAGTGTGAGAGGGGGTGAGTGGTAGAGTCAGTAGTGGATAGTGAGTGAGTGTTTAAAAATACCTAGCATCTGAGGAGTAAAAGGAATTTTAATAGGCCTCAGTGCCAGCATTGTTAAAAAAATGTGAGGTGGAGGTGTGTTGTATTAATGTACAAAACCTCCTCCTTGTGTCAACATGTTTCGAAGCGTGCTGCTTCTTCTTCTGGATGGGGACACAGATCCCTACCCTGCTCACATGGACAGTGTGATACCGTCTGTACACAAGAAATATTATGTGTAGGATTAATGAATACATGTTGAAAAATATGCCATTTGTTGTCAAATCGTTCAGAGAAAAGGTAATACCTTTGTAACAATCTGAAAAAGAAACAAAAATGTACAGAAAAAACATCAAATAAGCAGATTTACTCAACGTGAAATTTGTGACCTGTAAAAGTGATGTACACAGTGTTTATTGATAGCCTTTAGAAAAAAAGTGCTGGTGCAGTGTCCTGCAAAAAAGGGGACACATACTAGACACACAAACATCTAATATAAAACACACACTCGAGAGGGGTCAATTCCTAGTTGTGACTGCATTTTTCATTTAAATGGGAAAAAGATTGTCAACACAAGAAACTGATTTGAAATACTTGCTGTCCAGGAGCCAATGTCGTCATGAGCCTTTAGAACGGTGGGGCTTTGTGCTAATTGCACTCAGCAAGGAGAAATGCTGCATTGGGGGTGCATAAGGAAGCTATGCCGTACTTACATCAGTCAGGATCCTACCTTACTTGATCGTCCCCTCCGTGGTTAGTGTTAAGCCTGGAGGTATCGTGAGGTACCGCGCAGTTCCATACAGTGAAATAGTGATCGATCTAGTCCCACCGCTACGAGTCTCCTTTCAGTTCCGGGTTAAACAAACTGGAGCCTCATCAGGGCTTTAACTGGAAGCTGCCGATGGTGACGCTCCTGTTACACACGTGCACCAAATGAATGGTTGGGAACATTAAGGCAATTAACTGTGAAGCCGGAAGGTATCGTAGAGCTAGTGGGCTACCAATAACTGTTTGAAAATTAATTATTAGCCCAACCCTGTCCCTTCTCGGCATTAAATGGTCAAGTGTTTCCTCCCTAGTTGGACCAATGCAGACCAGTGCCCCCACTTTGCTCCCCCTCCTGCGCGCTGCACTGCCGCAATGCCAGTCCGTTGACTCAGGAAGCAATCAGTGTCACACGCAGCAGCCGACCTATAATCAAAACCAAAAGGCAATGAGTAAGTAATGATTTCATTTTCGTAACATGCGCTAGAAACGCGAAGCAAATATGTCTTGTTTAATGGCTGGAGCACGTGCCCTCAAAAATGCAACCTCTCAATTCTTACTCGTGTTTATATGTAAAAGTATCATACGTTTGTTTGCAATGTCCACTGTGGATGACCTGCCATACAATACTGATTGTCAGGACACCCGAGTGATGTTACATAATGTGGTTTTGTGTTATTACTCCAGCTGTCTGCTCTTTTTCACTGCTTGACCCACACCGTGCTGTGTTCTTTCGTATGGTATTTTGCCGACATCTGAAAACAGCACACCAAGCAGGAAGCGAGACCTTTATCAATAGAAATAGAAAGTGAAACCAATGCTAATAGGGAACGAGGATGAGTTAGCTTGAAACGCGGATTACAGTGGTTGTGACACAAGGATGTAAATTGCTAAACAATGAACCATGTCATAATTGCATTTAACATTTAAACTATGTCCATAAAAAAATTACATTTCATTGCAATAAGCAATGCACCTATTTGCTAGACTTGAGGGCAATTGGGTATGTCAAAATGTGCCTTGGAATCGATTTTATGAAACCACAACATTATTACAATACAAATGTAATACATTCTACACAAAATACGTCAACTCTGGGATCAGAATGAAAGAACTCTGGCTTTACACTGTCAGGTGTAGAGTAGTTATCAAGACTGTGGTTTCCCCACCAACGGTCACAGCGTTCCATGAATGAATCAATCGATTGGCTTGTAAAGCTCGACTACTCTCCCATAAGGGCCGCTGGATGGGGGAGTCCGAGCTGCGGGTCCATCGAGGGCGCTGTGGTTCAATCAAAGAGCCCGGTCTTGAGGTCCTTCCTGAACTGAGGCCGTGACAGTGGACAGCCAGAGTACTCCAGGTCTTTCCTGCTAGGTCGGAGAAGGCTCTTCCTCCTTCAGCAGTCTTGCGTGAGATGGTGACCAGGGCCAGACGGGAGGAACATAGGTTCTTGGTGGGTACATAGAATGAAAGGTGGTGGTTAAGGTACTCAGGTTCCATGTCAGGTAGTGCTTTGTAGGTGTGTGTGAGGAGCTTGAAGGTGATTCTTTTGCTGACTGGGAGCCAGTGGAGGTCTCTCAGGTGGCTGGTGATGTGGTGGGGGGATGTTGAGGATGGTGTTCTGAATGTTCTGCAGTTTCTTGAGGAGTTTCTGGGTTGCTGTAGTCAATTCTGCTGCTGATGAGTGCATGACTGACCATCTGTCTGGACTCTGTGAGGATCCCCTTCATGGTCATTTGGCTCAGGCTTAGCGTGTGGAAGCAGGATGATGACACAGCTTTGATCTGGTGGTCCATGGTGAGTTAAAATGTTCCAAAACTATTCTCATGGTTCATTCCAAAAAAAGCTCTGAATTTCGGAAAGGAGGGCAGCTGGGTTGATCGCTAATATCTGATCATAAGAACCTGTGTTCTTTCACAATGCCCACCACCCATGGTGCTCAGAGGCATGGCAGAGGTGTTAATACAGGTCAATACGTGGTCCCTTTTTAGGGGGCTTTGATGATTTCTGTTAACTTGTGAGACAGGACCATTCATAGCTCTCACTCTCTTGTCACCCATCTCATTACCTCAATTTCTTTCTCTGCTTCAAGATGTTCTTTCTCTCTCAGACTCTGTCTCCTTCTCTCTCTCTCTTGTTCTTTATCTGAATTTGCATTTCCTGCTTCCACCTTCTTCACCTCCAATCATTTTCTTCTTTATTTATTCCATTCCTTTCTGACCCCCTTTAATTCAGGGTCCCTCCCTCCATTTGGATTCTTTTTTTTTTGTTTTGCAGTACAGCTCTTTGCATCCTCTTACATTAGTAGTATTTTCAGGTTGCCTTTCTGGTGCATCTGCTGTTAAAGATCGTTCAGCATTACTGCACCTACAGAAACATTTGGCCTACCCAGCAGCAGAGGCATTTTAAGGCATGGGCAAAGCTGGCAATATTTCCAAAAAAGGGGGACTATGGGCCAATTAATCTAGGTCCACTGTACAGGCCCGAAACCAAATACAACCCAAAGTGGTAATTCGCTCCTATAGTGTGTTGCAGATAATTGTATATGTGGAGAGAACACACAGGGGCGCTCAATTAGGGCAGGAGAAAAGTTTCCTCCTTTCAGAAAAAGACCCTCACACACCCTGCCAGCTAGGTGTCTTGCTTCATCATCGGGTCTGCTCCTTATCAGGTTGGCGTTGCAATACCCACTAGGCACCCGTGATGGGGCCTTCTTGGTGGAGATTTTTATTCCTTTTGCTGTAGGGTGCAGTGCGTGTGAGGGCCCTTACTGAGTATAGATGTATTAATGTGAAAGAGGTGTAAGATTAAAACAGGAATTAGTGGTCCACTCAAAACAACATTAAAGACATGTGGTGACTAACCTGATTAAAAGCAAGGAGGCGTGCACACCTGCTCTAAGGTTACAGGATTATGCTCTTGGCATTTAGGTTGGGAGTTAGGTCTACAAGTTTCTTGCCTTATGTCAAGTAGACTGCAATTCTTCAGGGCCGGAGAAAGATCTATCTACACCTTTTGATGGTGGTCTGAATTGGTGAAAATAGTCATGACCACCCATACAGCACCCTAAATAGTGGTACCTGTAGATCTACAACATAGACCTATTTGGGTCAATAATGCGTATCAACGTGTACCAGCAGGTGCAGACACTATAAGTTGTATTTTTGGCGCAAATTTAGTTGTTTAGCAGTCATCCTACCTCTCACTCTGCAAGCCCAGGTGGGACACACTATATGAATGGCATACCACTTTGGGTTGCAATGGGCAAAGATGGCCCTGGTCTCGTGCATCAGCCTTTCAGGGCCCCCCCCCGTTTAAAGCCAGCTCTGTTCTGCCGAGCGTCTTGCCCTGATTACCTTGACTATAACACATTTTTTTAAATTGTTTTCCTTTTTAACGTGGGTGATATGTGAGAGTCTAATACAAACATTTTGCAGAGAAATGATGTGTTTATGTTTCATGTACCATCCATAAAAAAGTTTCTTTTAGGTCAAGACAGGACCTCACATATGACAAATTGGAGGGTTTGCAGAGCTTTATTGCAATAATGTTAGTGCTCTGCTGTGCTGTTAAAAAGTAAAAACACACCTCACAATTCCTGACTAATAGATGTAAACACATTTACAATTTGGACTAGTTTTCCATGGTCACCTAATGTACATATGTCTGAAACCTGCATTACTGGGCACTCATTGTCCACGTAAAATACAATTGACAAAGGTTTGAAACAGTGGATTAATATCAGCTGGCCCACACCATTGTATTGTATTGTAATTGTATTGTAATTGCATTTATATAGCACTTACTACCCCTGACGCTGCCTCAAAGCGCTCTTTCGGCGAGTAGCACGCTACTTCGGAACCCATAAATTATTAGTGTTGAATTAGTATAGTGAAATATGAAAGTAATTTGAGTGGTGAATAGTTTAGTCAATTATTTGGATTCAGAAGGATAGCGAAAGGATAGAAGAGGGACAAAGGTTTGCATATACATAGTGCTTGTTACCCCTGATGGGGTGTTGAAGCTCTTTTTCGGCTAGTAGCACGCTACTCTGGAACTCATAAAATATTAGTGTTGAATTAGAATAGTGAAAAATGAAAGTAATAGAGGAGTGAAGAATTTCAACTTGGGGGTGGGGGGTCATGGCAGTAGTGGGAGGCTTGGGATGAGTAAAAAGGGATGTGGAAGGGAAGAGTCAGAGAGAAGAGTTTAGAAAGGCTTGTTTTGGGGGATCAGTATAGTAAAAGAGGTGTAAGATGGTGCAAGGAGGGATAGAATAGGGGAGTCTAGAAAGGGCTATTTGGGATTATATTAGTGGTTTGGGGTTTGAGATGAATGAGAGAATGGCTGTAGAGGATATATTGATTGACGTATAGGGTGAGAAATAGAGTAATGCAATAAATATGCTTTTTGTGGTGGAGGACAGTAATAAATACATAGATCCAAGTACATGGAAGGTATATAGATGCATAAAGGAAGTAAGTATATGTAGATTAAAGATGTATTTGATAAACTCTGGTTTTCAAGTGTTGTACTTAAAAAATGTTTTTTATTTAACCATCATTATTCTGCATAGTTATACAAAGCAATACACATATATAGGTACATATCTTTAGTACAAATGTATGCTTATATACAGAGGGATATGCTGTATATTTCTGTTTGTGTACGGTGCTTATGTGGGGACGAGCCAATACTTGAGTAGATAAGGTGGGTGTCGCTGGATCTGATGTCAGGGGTAAAGAGTTCCATGTTTTGGATGCATGAACCGAGAATGATGTGCCACCCATGGTTTTTTACTTGTATCTTGGGATTTTGAGGTGAGGTGCCACTCTAGAGCAGAGGTTCCTATGTTGAATGAGTTTGGAGATTTTTCTCCTGATGAAGAGCCGTCCTATTCCATGTATTGCTTTGTTAGTGATACAAAGCAGCTTGAACATGTTCTTCTGGCAACTGGTAACCAATGCAGGGCTTTAGAGGCAGGGGAAATGTGGTCTTGCAGTTTTATATGTAAGTGTAGTCTGGGAGCCGAGGTCTGAATCGGTTATAGTCTTTTCATAGTTGTTAGAGGTGATCCGTGGTAGAGGTAATTAGTGTAATTGAGTTTGGACAGAACAAGGGAGATGGTAAGGTAGCTTGGACCCTGTGTGGAAATTCAAAATGGGGGAAGATTCATCACAGAGATTTTATAACAACAAAGCTTGATCTTACTAGTTGGTCCACTTGGGCATTCATCAATATCTTGGAGTCATTCCAAGGTTTCTTCATTTGATACTTCAGGTTGTGATCCCAGCTCATCAGGCCAGGTGGCAAGTGGGTAATAATGTGTCCAATTGCCACAAATAAGTATTTCCGTTTTGGAAGCATTCAATTTCAGATGGCTTCAAGTCAGCCATTGATCCACGGCTCTGAGACATCTGGAAACTGGTGATTTCCCAATGTCTTGGGGCATTCCAGTTAAAAGAGTATTTGTATGTCATCTGCATAGTTATTGTGTAACTGCCACAAATGATGGACGGAATTCTGCATGATTCAAACATTCTCCCTTAGTCAAGCGATTTGGGTTAAATCGGTTGTTCTTTTTGCCCACTATGCCACCCCAGTTTGGACACAGCCATATGCAAATCAGTCTTGACCCTGTGCGTCATGGGAACAGTCCAGACCGAACTGCAAAGCCAGGTCCTCCCTGGACTGGAAACAAGCATCCTGGGACTGGTTTTAGTGTATGACACCCTTCATCAGCCAGGCTAGCATGAATCGAGTGGCACAGTGAGCAAGGTATCCACGTCTGGGCATACCCATCCCACTTAGGGTGAAAAGTGTTACAGCAAACAAGTGATGGATGGAATGTTGACAATGCAAACATTCTCCCCCAGTCAAAAGATCTTGGTTAAATCCATTGTTCTTTTGCCCCCTACGCCACCCCAGTTTGGACCCATCCATATGCAAATCAGTCTTGACCCTGTGCGTCATGGAAACAGTACAGACCGAACTTCCAAGCCAGGTCTTCCCTGGACCGGAAACAAGCATCCTGGGACCGGGTATGGGGTCTGTTACTCTTCATCAGCCAGGCTTGCTTAAATGCAGTGGGGCAGTGAGCAAGTCCCACGTCTGGGCATATCCATGCTGCTTAGGGCAAAAAGTATGACTGAAACAAATGATGGACGGAATGCTGAATGATTGGCAAACAAACAATAGATTTAAACAAGATCTCTTCACTGGGGAGAATGTTTGAAATTTTCAGCATCCCATCCATCATTTGTTACCGTTACACATCTGCATAGTTATAGCATGTCAAGTGAAATCGATTCATCAGTACTGGTAATGACTTCATGTAGATTTTGAAAAGCATGGGTGAGGTGATGGAGTCTTAAGGGACCCCTTCTTTTGTGGAGTATGCTTTGGATAAGAAAGGTGGGGTATGGATGACATTAGTTCTGTTTTAAAGGTAGGACGTGATCCAGTCTAAAGTGGTCCCTTCTATGCCGGCTTCGTAGAGTCTTTGTATCATGGTGTCAACGTGGTCAACATGTCAAAGAGCGTGGAACTGCAGTAATGTCCCCAAATCGACACATAGGGCACTGGAATATGGCATGTTTCCCTTTTCAATGTACTTTTTAGCCAATGTATCCTGAAGTTGTGCTTTAAATGCACATTTGATTTCATTTTTTTAAAGTGTTCTTGGGCGGGTAGAACTTTCTATCAAAACCTTACTTGAGGAAGGCTCCCTTGCTGAAGTTCAGATCAGGCATTACATCTGGCTTTCAGGAGTGCCCGTTGAGGATGAGGGTGGAGCCAATAGACTAAGTGGATGGAGCCTGTAAAGGAAGTGGTTGGAGCCCAGGGAAGTGGGTATGGCCTCCTACACAAATGTTAGCACCCGTACTGAACATTTTACAAATTAAGCACTGCTGAAAAACATTTATTAATGTCAGCATTATGGCAACATTTGGGGACAGTCTCTTTGGGGACTTTAGGGTCAAAAGATACCTCTTTCCCCCAATTTACATTGCTGCCACCATTAGCTTTAAGCTTCAAACATATATTTGCCATTCTTTCTACAAGGGCTAGTCTCATTTACTTACATTCGATATTTTTCTACTCTAGTGAGAGGAGATCAAGCTCTTCCTCAAGCCTTATTACCACCTTACCAGTACAAGGTCTGCTAGAGTGATCCGTATCACTTCCCAATGGTGAAGGGGGTCTTGGAAAGGGTGGCGCGTTTTGGTCTTCACCTTCTATACCATCATCTTCAGTTTGGGCTAGGGTATCATGCTCACCTTCTTCAGGATTTTTCCTGCGGGATTACCTTTCCTCTCTAATTTGTCTTTCTCAGGGCGTTTTCAGTTTCTTGCTTTTTATCTGTAACTCTATGGCTAATGTGCCTTGCTACGTACAAACCTTCTGTTCTCTGATCTTCAGTGCGAGGATACCAGAGAGGTCAAGATGCTTACCATCCTCCATTGTGCCCAACCTTTTACGTGGAAGTTGGGACCTATTAAAAAATCTATAGGGCCTTTTCACAAAGTACATTGTGTGGTACATTTAGTAGTACAACAGTAGTACTACTCATTTTTTAAAATATGTTTTTATTAGCATTTAAATTTACAAGTGCTCAGATGACCTGGTAAAAGTTATCTCATAAACATTTCTATTTCTCCAGGGTATATCGTTCTATTAACTCTTAATCTTGTGGTATTGGCGTGTTATTGAGGTATTCAATGACTTTCCACCTACTGGTTTTTCCATGTTTTCTTCCTTCATGATTTTTGTTTTCCCCGTCTGTATCACAATATCATGCACTCGCGGAGTAACACTTGTTCGTACATCTGCTAAATATGAAACACCTTATAGTGCTCAACTTGTCCCTTTAATTCGGAAACTCGAAAACTGTGTGTCATCTGGCAGTACTTCCATCAGCATCTGTTGTCTGTTATAGATGGTTAATATTAGGGGCTGGGGGAAAGCCTGTATGCATCGGTTGAGTTTGTTCTGTGTGATTCTCTTGCTATCTATGTTCACCTACAGTTCTATAGATGTGTCACTGTCCTGTACTACACTACTTTCTGTATTTGCATGCTCTTCTTGTCTCTTTTTTCTTCTCTATGTATGGCCCATTCTGGCTTCGCCCAGCATTCTATGTCCTGTTCCCAGAGTGTCACTGCGGGGCCCTTCGGGCCCTCTAGGTCATACCCACCCATCTAAGTGCCAGAACTAAAACCAGATGTACAAATCGAGAGCCCACTTTTTTAGACTTCGGTCTAGGGAATAGTCCCAGGAGACATACCTCGAAAGAGTTTGGTAGGCTCCTGGCCAATGTCTCATTGAGTTAAGTTAGAACTAAGAGCCAGAATTCTTGCAGCGTTGTGCACCCCCAGGTCTTATGAACAAACCCACATCCCGATGCCCGCTACTGGGACACCCCCAAGTCTCCCTTTATGCATCACATTTAGTCGGTGGGGCGTGAGGTAAACCATGTGTATGTAGATGAATTGAATAAGTTTCACTGCAGCGTTTCTGGAGATTTTCTTGGGGCTCCATAATACCTGGGTCCATTCACTGTCTTCTAGATCCCTCCCCAATGCTTCTTCAATTTGACTCTAACCCTCTTTAGTGGTATTTTCACCATTTCTTCCTGGACTCTATAATCCAAATGTATTAAATCGTGGACCCCAATGTGATCAAGACTTGTAAAGTGTCATGCATTTGTGGTTTTCTTCGGGCAGTTCCCCATAATTCCTTAATCAACTTCACTACTGAGTGGTAACTAAGGAGTTAAACCTGATAGGTCGTTCTGGGACATAAATTCCTCAAGTAGGATTATTAAATCATATTGGTATAGATCCCCCACTGTCGTAATAGCGACCTCAGTCCATCTGGAGAACTCCAAACTTGGGAAGGAGTGGGTGGTGTCTCATGCAGAAGCCCAATTAATGGTAGGCTTGAGCCATACCATGGTATTCCTGTGGTATTGGGTTCCCAAGGCCTACACGCTCCGCAGAAATACCCACTTTCACAAAAGAACTGTTGGCACGGAAACTGAAACGTACAAAAGACAGGTTTATTAAGACCCCATGGGGTGGTGGTACATTCCTACAGCACCCTTCGGCAATGCAAGAAGTATCACCCCGAACGTTGGTGCGAGTCCTTCTTTTATACAATTTACAGGTAATAAAAAGGTAGGCGGTACAAGGTTTACAGAGTTTAGGTACATATATGGTCATTTTTGGAGCACAGCCAACTCATGGGAGGGGTTACAACTCCACTAGTCAGTTTTGGCGGAACATTCCTGAGGGGTGACTGGTCAGTGAGAACTGCGCATGTACAGGCTTGACCGTTACTAAAAATAGCCTGTTGCTGGGCAACTCGAGTGGTCAGTGGCACGGACAAAGGACTAAAAGGGCATGCTGACCACGAGGCCGCTCATTCCCTAAAATGGCCGCCGTAACATACAAAATGGCGTTTTCGAATAAGGCCAAGTTTAAGGGAAATAACGTGTAGCAAAGCTAAGCGCTAACCCAGCCATTGTCAAATTATGACAGACGACCCTTTTAGCGTTTAGCTGAAGCTACCTCATAGTGGACATAGTCGGGATACTCATCTTCGATATTAATTGACATAATTTGAGCTACTTCTTTATGAAGCATCAATTCTTTTTGGGCAAGAGCTCGTCTAGATGGAATACAAGCTGATAAACACATAGAACATAATGCAGGGCCACATTGTATACATAAACACACGAAAAATAATATCCCAACTATGATACAAAAAATCGTCAGTAGCTTCCAGCCCCAAGTACTAAGCATTGACCAGAACCACCCCGAAAGGGTCCATGTACCATTGTCCGGGTGTATTTCAGCAGCAATTTTGTGGAGTTTGGATATAGCATCATATACAGATGGTGAGTTATCAGGCACGTAAACACAGCAGCTACTTCCGATAATTCTATATGCCCCCCCTCGATCGGCTAGAACCACATCAAGAACCATTCGGTTCTGGAGCGTAACAATTCTGGATATTTGAAGCTCTTCCGTCATATTTCCCAATGCAAAAGCGGTATCATTAGCCACAGCCTCAACAACACGGGTCAGTCGTCGTATTTTCCGACTATTCAGAGCAGCCCCCACAAAGGAAAACAATCCCAAATTGAAATCTACATATTGTTGTAAGGCAGTATCGGTTTGGTCAATATCATCCAAGACTACAGCACGTTTGACTCGATTTAACACAAAATCATGGTATAACACGTAATCATTATGGTACATTGGTGGAGCAATGAATACAGGAGGCAATACAAAAGAGATATAACATGTACCTAGCCATCCTAATGGGAGCTGATGATAGCCTTTATTACCACAAATGAAGTATGTATTTCGGGATGCCACAAATGATATGCCATTCGGACTGTCAAATGTAAGTGTAGTGTTACATTCACTTTTTCCAACTGGGATAGTACCTTTATTTTGTATACACAGATCCGCCTTAGTATCAATGACATTTATGACATGCGAACTGGACATATTAATGTTCCTTTGGTTGCTGTAAACCCGTGGTGCAGATATATTATCGGGCGGTACTCCTCCCTTTCGAACCGAGTACCTTCAGCCTGTGGATAACCATCCCGGTCATGGTAGCATATTTTATTTAAACGGAACAGCACCCCCCCTTTTGTTGGCCATCGCAAAGTGAATAGAAGAGTATACCAAGCATTGCAGGAACCGTTATGGGAAAACGGGAGTGGGATGAGCGGTGTGCCCCCTTTCTTCTGATGCCCAGGCAACATCCCACACACCCAACAGTTAGAAGTGTTCGTCATATTATGAGTATGATGCAAAATTTGAATTAAGCTATTGTTCAAGTAAGTCTGTCGGTGCCGTTCTTCATGGTAGGGTAAGGTGAAATGAAAATGCTCAGATGGAGCCGGGGTAGTCGGCAGCAAATGTTATCGTACAGGCACCACAAGTTCGACTACCCAGGCTATCACTGCTATCACCACAATTGTCAGTACGAACAAGATAGCACCAAGAATTCTCTTGTCTCGTGATGCAGAAGACGCCATAGTTCAAAGAGTTCACAATGTCTCAAGTACACAACTACAAAAAAAAAAACGTTAGTGCTGAGCTCCGAGGTAGCCGTTGTTTTCTTCTCCGGGGTCAAGACGGGTGTCGCTACTCTTGGCAGAACTGATCCCCCCCCCCTTGAGATTCCCGGCTTCCGTTTCCTTGTCGGTAGAAACCCACACTGATATCAATGGATACGTTTTGTCATATGGGGCAATATTCTCAATGCATAGACATTACTCAGAATTTTAAAGTCTGTATTGAGTATAGATAGTGGTTTTTGGGAGGGGGATCACTAAGGCATCTCTGGTAGAGGCCGGCAATATACCCCTTTGCCAGGCCTCGGTGTTCAGCACTTCTAATTTTGAGGCTAAGTATGCGGTAACACCAAGTAAAATTCTACCGGGAGACCATCTGGCCCCAGCATCTTCCCTGCTGCCATTTCTCGGGGAGGAGGGTCCTGTATGTCATGGGCTTTCACTGGCCCCTCCAGTCCCATCCTTAAGGATGGGTCCAGAGCCCACAGTGGTAAAGGTGACAGGAATTCCATCTAGCCCTCTACTGGTTTTGAGGACTCATATAGTTTCTGATAATACGTGCTGAAGTCATCATCTATACTTTGGGGTGGTATATTAATGCTTCCTCTGCATTAATAATGTGTGTGATTGGTGCTCTTCTAGTCTCGGACTTTATTAGCCATGCTAATACCTTACCTGCTTTGTTTCCCTCTTCGTGTATTTTATATTTGCATGTCTCGTTTTTGCAGCCTTTCAAGCGCTTCATTGTATTTCCATCTAGTGTTTTCTAACTACTCATGTGTATTCACAGTTTTCAACAGTTTATGCCCCTGCTCGTATAAGACAGACTCCAGTTGGGTAATTTACTGCAACATCTTTCTTCGCAATCCCCTGTTGAGCCTTGGCAGTGTCCCCGTACTACCACTTTAAATTATTTCCATTCGATAGCCCTAGGGGTTGGTCGAACCTGAATTATGTAGGAAGTCGTCCACGACCATCTCCTCCAGAGATTGTTTAATATGGTAGTCAGACAATAGAGCAGGATTTATTGGCCAGTGGTCTGAAACTGAGCAGGAGGAGGTTGTGGTCAGAAAAGGTTCGGCCCGAATATTCTGTGTGTGTTGCTAGGGACATCAGTCTATTTGAGCAGACAAGCAGATCTATGTGTGTATTTAGGTTACATAGGTGGGAATAATAAGAATAATCATGTGCCCGTTCAAGTTGCACTCTCAAATATCATCATATTTCCACTGTGTCAGCCACAGCCTCAAACCCTGTGCTATTTTAGAAGCCATCTCACCTCATAGCGGGGGGGGGGGGTTGAGCAATCTAGGTAACGCAATTAAAAGATTTTCCATTGACACCTCAGTTCAATGTAGTGGGGATAGGGATGCGGACAACCGCTCCAAGAAGCCTGTTTGGTCATGGTTGGGGTGTACATACTGCCCAGTACTATATCTCTTTTTAGCAGTCTACCCTGTGCTAGCGTAAATATGCCTTCTGGGTCTATGTGTGTGTGTTGCATCAGGAATGGAGTGCTGGCTCAGATCCATATTAGTACATCCCCAGAGAAATCTTAATAAGAAGTTGGATAGAGTAGCCCCACCATCTCGGCCATAGCCTGATGCCTTTCTCTGCAGTCAGGTACAAGGGAAAAGGCTCCCAGACAAAGAACAAGTAATTACAATGTGATGCATTTATTTAAAAAAGACAAATTATTAAATGCAACAAGATTTATTTCAGTATTACATATATTACCTTTCATTGGTTAGATTTCATCAAAAATGTTTCAACAAACTTTATGTATATGTGCCCACATACACAACGGGGAAGGGAGGTGAAGTGAGGGAGAGTGTCAGGGATAAAGTGGGATTAAGGGGAATAGTCAGAATCATTCGTGACATGTATTCATCATAATTTTAAAAAAAAGATGTTCATGTGGTTCCTTGAACCAAGGGCCACAGCATTACGCTCGTATAGAGTCCAGAAATCAAATGATGTAGACCACCTAACTCGCCTTCAGCTGCTTTGGTCTAGCTTGGGGGTAGGAGTTGGTGATGGTTATATGGTCTACGTATCGACCCAAGAGACGCGTAGGATGATAGTCCTTACAAAGAGGGTCTTCTTCAGGACAGAATGGTTGTGGGTGGGCAACCTCCTATCATACAGGAAGAGGAGAACCAGGATAGATTGTAGATCCTGAATTTTCACGGAACTTGTAATTTGTTCCTCACAGGCACTTGTGTGTGTTATTGGAACACGATTCAATCTCATGCGGCAAAGGCTTTGTCGTATTTCTGCTGTAACATGTGCTTCTACAAGCTCGAGAATCGCGTATATTCCGTGTGTTATATAAACCTGAATGCCGCTGTTCTTGGACCTCTGACTTGACTCGTAAGGTCCGCTTGTGTGGCTGAATAGAATGCCTTGGACCTGTAACTTGACTCCTAATGTCCGCTTGTGTGGCTGGATAAATTGCCTCTAAAGGGTTCTAGAGGCGTCAGGCGCAAGGAAAGGTCGATAATCTTGCTCACAGGGTCACTTGCCTTCACAAAAGTGATGGGGCAGTAAAAAATGAATCCAAGTTGCCTCTGTCGCCTGTGTCGAAATGAACACACAGGAGAATCTTCATCAAAACCTCTGCAGTCAAGTGGGTCTCCTGCATCAAGACAATATTTTCACCCCTCCTAGTGATGTAACTATGTATCTTGTGATGTTTAGTAGGTTCCGATAATGGATTAGACGCAATCACATGCAAAAACAGCCTCTTCCCTGTTTTTTTCAGGATTTTGGGCTCGGGCTATTTTGGAGCTCCTCACCAAGCATCTGCTTTGGTCGCCTTCTGGGCCACGCCCCAACAGTAGTACTGTTCATGTAGTACAAAATGCTATTCACAAACCTCTGTTAGATGACTGCAAAGTTAACATGTTTCAGGAGTAAATATGGGAGGGACACATGGAGTGGCTGGAAAATGGTTACTACTAACCACTGAATGGGAGTCATCAAGGGAGGAGCAAGGATGGATTAAGGGAGTGCTAAGGAGGAGTTTGATGAGGGATATGCACCGACCTGCAAAAAATTAAGGCCGTTTCTATTCCCAAACTGCACTTCAAAATTAAGAATTAGACCCAAAAAGGACCAATAGTAAATATATTCCAGCATAGAAAAGGATTAAATCTATCGCCTCACATGCCCTTATATGGCTAGTAACTGGTACCGCAAGACCGTTGAATTAATTTCTTTTTACTGTTCACATTACCTAATAAAAATATAACTTTTTTAATTTAAACGTCTGAAAAATAATTTTGTTTTAATTTAATATAGTCAGAATAATTCATTATTTCATTTTCTACTTTCAAAAGAAATAAATACAATTAATGAACATTAATATTTATTATAAAATATGGTTGCAATTTTTTTTTAAAGGTTAATAAACTTTAAAACTCTTTCCTGATTCTTCACCAAAGGGAGTGCTCCACCCTGATTGCGGACGTCTCTGCTTAGTGTGTGTAATGTCAAATAGGGTCATAATGTCCCTACTAGTATAGATTTATGGCAGTATTTGGAGCTTTTCTTGATTCCATCCCTTTTTCAAGAGGTGGGCACATATACGCCTACGCTTTTGAGTAACTTAACACTAGTTAATGGTGTAAAGCTAAAGGTAGTAAAGTTACTCTAAAGTATAAGAGTACATTTACTTGCAGCAAATCTACATGTGTAGATTTACCTTTGTTAATAGGGTTCTATGTTCTTGAGATCCTGTTCCACACAAACCATAGCCCAGGGCGCTTCTATGTGTACCATTCCAGAATGGAACATTTTCTATTAGAATGTAGTGACCTTGCCCTCTCAAACATTTTATATCTGGATGATCCGGTACTAAACAGTCACACTCCAATCAGCTTCCAACACTTCCTGTGCCCAGCGGGCCTTTGTTATATCTTAATAAATGTAACATTAATCCTTTCTTTGTGGCTGTTCATCTGTCCACACTACAAACACCTACTAGACACAACACAAAGATACTCGGAAGAAAATTGCCTGAGTAGAAATCAGGACAAATAACAAATCATGCAGTTGAACCATAGGAAGGCTAAGGGAGACAACTGCTTCCACTTGGCTATACAACAGTTGGAAATTGTCCAAGAATATAAATATCTGGGAGTAATTATAGACAGCAAAGGAACTTTTGTTTTTATCAAAGGAAGCAGTAAAGAATTAATACATAGCAATATCAGTGGCACTTACAAACCTAAAGACAAACAAACTGGCACAAGCTATTCTTCATTGGTCCAAGGTGAGCATGTTTACCAACAATCACTTACGGAAGCAATGCCATGAGAGGGAGAGATGCAGTCACATTAGATGGTTTATTAATGGGAGCTTTTCGATTGGTCTTCAGTCAACAAGGGCACACGTCACCAGCCCAAATAAGACTCGAATTTGGTATGCAGAGGCAAGGGCTGACTCATAAATGAGCGTACATCAAATGTTGGCGTAAGATCAGTAGAGGAGAGCCAGGGTCACTAAATGCCCATCTATGGTCCGAACTGTCAATTAAAGAGAAATGGCGCTGCAAGGGCATACATGGATGGCTCTGTAGAGCAGCTTAGCCTGCGGGGTCTATGGGAGACCCCTTGAACTCACAACAGATTCAAAAAACTTGTCAACAAGTCTAATAAAAGGGTCTCCTTACTGGAGGACAAAGCAACACTAGCAGCAAGGTCACATGGCTGGGTTATCTTGCACAGTTACACAAAGGCAGACCCTCAAACCTAACTAGGCGGCTTCACCAAAACTTCTAGGGAGACATTTCTATGAAATTGTCTAGGCATTTTACCCTCTAGACTCCTCCTACCACCATGGAAGCATGACACATCACCATCTTGTTGTCAGCTGTGTGGTGAAGAGAGAGATGATCTCCTCCACTTTCTAAGCAAAGAACTTTCGAGCAAATGCAGAGCACTGCTGAGACCACTCTTCAACCTCAAAAGGACATGCAGGCAGGTGGGAAAACCAATGTTCTAAGGTGAAGACATACAATTAAGCTGGCCCCTAGTAACATTCATGACCATAGCCAAACCAGAGATACATCTCAAGGAATCAATGACCTCCAGGTGGAATCAGTGATTATTACTTAAAAATAAAGACATCCCACCAGCTCCCTGATAAGGATGGGCCATAAATCTCTAGCGCAAATGAAATAGTTTTAGGAATAATGTAATTACAATTATAATTGTGGCCCAGTTAGCACATAAACTGCCTAATTTGTACAGATGTAATGTAACTTACAAGTCTAATTTGTGCTTACCTCTTCTTGTGGCCCTATAAGCACACACACTACCTAATTTGCACAGACATGTTTTACTTATAACCCTACCTATTCCTTACTTTGCACATAACTGCACACTTTGCACATTGTCATTGAAATAAATTGACAACAGGTCAAGAGACTAACTTAGCTTGTCGGTTCATGACATATATATTTTATAACGGTTTAAAACATTGGGTGAAATCCCTAGGTTTGCCCATAGAGGAACTGTATGAGCAATGCGTTAACCTTGGCTTGTCTAATTATCTAGCGGTGTGACGCCTTGAAATGTGAAATACTAAAGGAAACTTTGATCATTTGTCAATCTTGGGTTAAACAACATGCGTTTAACGTTTAACGATATGAGCGCAGGAAGCCCTCCTTAACACTCCGCAAAGAACCTTTTCAGGCATTACTTGAACGCTTGCGAGGCACAATGTATTTGGAATTTGGTAACGTAATCACACATCGGAGTGTTGGGGATCGGTGTAAGCAAGGTTATTTCTGAACAATCTACTTAATGGAGTATTTGAGCCACAATTGTTTTCTTTGTTTTAATTTTACAAAAACGACTCATTTTCTAGAGCGGTGCTCCATATACCTGAGCCGCAGCCAGGTGGGGTGAAGCCTCTCAACCACTACTTTTGGGTGAGTGTCCTGATAAGTGTGAATGTGTATTCATCGCACTTTGGTACTAATTGACATAGACCATGTGAATATGATACTTTCATGTTCCTTTTTCTTTCTTGTTTGTTTGTCTTTCTGTTTGGATCCAATGCCATGTGGTATGATGCGGTAACAGTATATGGTTGAACACATTACCTGGAACATTCAGGTGATATCATTTTATTCTTTCATATAAAGCAGTAGTTTTAACACCATAAGGTCCTGAAGAATGAACTTGAAACTTTTTTCTAAAGATGCAGAAATATGTTGACCACTATTAAGTACGGTTATTATTTCAAACCCGCACTTACACTTGTTTTTTAACCTTAGGGATTGGGAGATATTAATAAAATTTGTTTTTCTACCCGATTCACCTAATTTTAGTATAACCCTTCACTATCTCACTCCTATCATTTCACACTGCTTTTTTTTCAGCAGCCATTTTTTGTAACAACTTATACCACCCACCTGTCACATCTATCGGTCACGGTAACATCAGACCGGCCGTTTTGTCTCCTGGGTAAGGAGAACCCAAATGATGAAAAAGAGGGCGGTATAGTGTGGCTTCTGATGGGAATACTTTTCTCCATATGCTCTTGAGCTCTAACTTGGCCAGCATAAACTAGTGTGCATGGTGTTCTCTCACTGGTGTTATTTGCATGATATTGGTTTTGTGATCCATTTTGAACGACTAATTTTCTTTGACCCCCAGGTATAATTTAGTGTTTTGAGTTCACACACTCTGTCAGTTAATGAACAAAAAAATGTTAACCTTTTATTATTACAAAACAACGCATGTTGGGTAACATGTTTTGATGGGCCACTGTTTACTTTTCCATTCTTAACCTTGTTTTTCTCACTTTTTATCATGTGTGTTGTAGCAACGGTTTTAGTTTATTATGCATACAAACGTACTCACCTTACCTTCCTTACTGGAATATCTGATCATATTTCAGTGATCAAAAATCACAAAAAGAGACTAGGAAATGAGTCTTCTCTGACTCCCCTTTCAATATCTTAAAATCACAAAAAGAGAGAAGGACTCATAAAAACAGGGCCAGGGATGATAACCCTATTTAAATTACAAAGTTCCTGTCCCCTCCAGTACATGGGAATAGTTAAATTGAGAGAACCAGATGAAGAAGGAAAATCAAAAGATTTTATAATACTGCCCTTACCAACTATGCAGTGGCATGCTTCATCATAGGGCCGCTGCAGACGTCCAGGCAAAGACTAACACACTGGACGGAGCGCTGTTTTTTAGGGGTGTGGGAGAAAAAAAAAAAAACGAAGTTTGTGACAGGGAAGAATGTTCCCTAAAGGAGGGATCTTTAGTGCAGAAAAGTAATAAAAAAAAACTGTATAAGGAGATACCTTTGAAATACCTTTATTCTTGGTTTCCCTTGACAGGGTTAAAAATAATGCGATCTGGGGATATACAGGAGGGATAACTGCCCCTAAATCCCCACTGCAAGAACCAACATGTTTCAGCCTTACCTCTAGCTCCCATGGGTCAAAAAGGCATTCTTCAGCATATATTTCCCTTGGATTGTATGGTATTGACACAGAATTTGATATTTGGGAAAAATATATATTTTGTATTTAAACAATATATATGATGCTCCTTCTACTTTATCCATAGAGTATTCATTTTCTGAGTTTATGAGTTATTCTATGAACCCAGATCTGTCGTGGGAAAGCTGTCTTATTGTCACACTTTCATCAAAGACCGGCGTTCGTCCTCTTTCCCCCGCCTAGGTTCTCCGATGATCAATATTGCAGTGATACCATGAATGCTTAGTAATGAGTAAAATTACCCCTGTGGCCAAACCCAGGATTGTGAGAATAGGATGTATGTAGATTTTCAACTTAAGGTCACCGTGAAGAATGAACAAACCACCTTTTGCTGGCTATGAATAATTTGTTGGTTTACCTGCAGCACATTGTAGGGTTATAGATTTACATAGCTATGCTTGGATAAGGTGTGTTTTGTAAATCAATTCGCAGAGGGAGACAAGTGATTCCCTTATCTGATAATTAATGGTGCTATTATTACCCACATCTGTGTGTCAAGTACACCATGTGTATGCGTGATAATGTCAATGGTGCCACATATTCACTAGTGACAAAGACACTGGTGAGCTAATGATATGAAGCCTATGACTAGCGTGCATGTCTGACAATGCCACAAATGAATCAGCTGCTTCTCTCAGTTCATCAACATCTAAATAAAACTGAGTATAAGTGTGTGGGGGGTGCAGTGTGTGGGGTCGAGTGGCATGTGGCTGTGACTGTTCTAGGTGTCAAAAACATTAGGTTTGCTCAGGCAACTTCACCTTTCACCATATTGTTTGATCCCCCTCCCTTTTCCTAAATAATTACATGTTTTTTATTTCAGCATTGAATTAAAATGTGAGAACATCTGATTTGTTTGCAGATTGCCTCTCTGATTCATAGGTATATTAATTTGTACCTTGTGATACCTCATTAAATCTTTTAAATTAAAATGTGACCATTTGCTTTGAATGGAGTAAAATTAAAGCTCTGAGAATTTTTCATTGGATACAAAGTATTGTTCTGTTCACTGTGCTTCCCTTTTAGATCAGCTATGCAGCAGCACATGATGTGCTGAGCGACAAAGCTCAGTTCCCATCTTTTCTTCGCACCGTTCCACCCATGAGACCTCAGTCTACAGCATTTGCACTGTTAGTGAAGCACTTTGGTTGGACTTGGATAGGAATTTTGTTTGAAGACAATGACACCTGCTACATGAGGAGCAAATATCTGGGGGAAGATTTGAAGAGTGTTGGAGTCTGTGTCTCATTCTGGGAGAAAATCCATAACAACTACCCAAAAGAGAAGATTAAGAGCATCGCTGAGAGGATAAGGAGCTCTTCTGCAAGGGTTATCATCTGCGATTGTTATGAGATGGAACTCAAACCACTTCTGAAGGAGCTGAATGAATTGAACATTACTGATAGAATGTGGATATTTTCAACTAGTTTAACAATATCCCCAGATTATTTTCCAAGGTCCTCTTTGAGACTATTAAATGGTTCCCTGGTCATGGTGCTCCATGCCCCAGATATGCCCAAACTCAAGCGATTCTTAGAGAGCCTTCACCCAAACAGGTTTCCTGAAGATATTTTTATTCATTCCTTCTGGGAAGCAGCCTTTGGGTGTACGTGGTCAAGCAATGCCAGCTCTTCAGGATCAGGGCCACTGGAAGCTAAGGAAGGGGAACTGCAGTGCACTGGCACAGAGGTGCTTGACGATGTGGAGTCAATGTTTGTATTGTCTGATATGAGTTATACTTATCACACCGACCTGGCAGTGTATGCCCTGGCACACGCTCTGCAGGACCTGATCTCATGCACACCTGGGATGGGACCCTTCCAGAACAGCAGCTGTGCTGAGGTGGAACATCCAAAACCTTGGCAGGTAAGGGTTTACTGATTTGTTGATTGTTGAGTCTTTAGTTAAACCTCTCTCTGGTTTTATCTCAGTGGCAAATCCTGAAATGATACATGGACTTGGCTGCCTAAACTGGGCTGTGACATGATCCATTGTTTCACTGCTAGAGTTTCACAATACAGAGTATTCTTTCACCTAAAAGGTTTTCACAGAAAGCAGAGGAGGACAAGGGAAGTGTGAGACAGCACAATGTGTAATTGCAGCTTTCACAGTATGAAATCAGACAAACAGGGGAGCCCTACCAAGCATTAGGGCACTGCAAACATCCTAGAGGAAGAGGCTTACCTGTCTGAACTAAGAGTAGGGACAGAAACAACACTTGAACTGCTCGGTGGGGCTAGACAAGATGGAAAACAAATCAGTGGAAACTTACAAGACCCCTGCACTATTCACTTCCAAGGTCTGAAGTCAGTTTCAGATCACTGGTGGCAGAGTCCTATGTAATACCTTTGCCCAGAAACAAATCTTTATTTGTATTGGCTCTTTTTATGCTTACTTAGCACTTGTAGTTCCTTCCATCATTTATGTTGGTTTCCTCCCATTCAGTTCCTCAGTTCCCAGTCCCTGGCCTCTTGTTAGTTTCTGGGCTAGAAATGAAGTGCCTTGTGGGGTAATGCAGGCTCAATTAGGAGCCCGTTCAATGTGATTTGTTTATGACCTTTGATAACAAACTGTCTTGTCTGATAATATTTCATGAGTGTGCAAAATAGCTTGTTCATTCACAAGGGAAGTTAAATCAACAACCTGCTGTGGGCTGGCTGCTAAAACCACCCACCACCCAATCCTGATGGCAGCCTCTGGATGCAGTCTGACCCTACATGGCTGACACTACTCTGCATAAAATCAGAGCACCTTGTGAATTTATAACATTTCATGCTGGAAGGTTTATCACTATTATACTAATGTTGTTGTGGTTGATCTTCTCTGACTTCAGTATTGTCACTTCATGCATTAGATTGACTTGAAGGAAAGAACTTTTTAAATAGAATATTATGTCCCTTTAATTTAGCCGTTAAGGCGCAAGAAAAGTCTTTGTTACAGCTCTGACAGATCTTTTTCAGGATAAACCTTGGTCGGGGTATGTATTGTGACAAGTGAGCATAGGCCTTGCCATCCAAGGACAATCTGTAGGCAAATTTACTCCACTAGCAGTAGGTATCAATCAGCGTGGAGGTACCCCATTGCATGTCGGGTACATGAGGTATTGCACCACAGTTCTCATGTGTGCAAAGTGGAATAATTCCTTTACATCTGAAACACAAGAAATGCACACTTGGATCTTGTTAGTATTATAGAAGTGGTTGCTGAAGAGATGGTAGGCCGCTGTAAGGACGGGGCACTTTAGTGGCTAGATTGTAAACCTGTTGGATAAGAGCTGGTGCATGTTGGTTAAGTTCAGAAAACATTTGCATCCTTCAGCATCCTCATTAGTCATTCTTGGGCATTCCTGTGCCTTTCCTTTTTTAGGGGTGTGACTTTTACTTCGTATGTGCTATTTTAGTGGTTCACCGGAAAGTGGCCCCAATCATGGTGTCTGATCTTTCTACTTTTTTACAGCTCAGATAATTTATTTGTTGGGTTGCCTTAATTCTTACATACTGGTCATTAGTTCCTTAACAAACGTTTTGTCGCTAGACTTCCAATATCCTACCTTCCCTACTGAGTGTATGCTGGGTGTGTCTTTTAACCTACACTCAAATCTATCAATAAGGGAATTGTAAAGCACGCTACTCACCCATGAGGGTCTCAATGTGCTGGGGAGGAGGGAGTAAGCAGCTTCATTCAGTCAAAGAGCGAGGTATTTATGAAGATGTTCAGAGAGGGGGCGCCTCTGATGTCGATCGGGTGCTCATTCCAGGTCTTGGCCGCAATGTAGGAGAAGGCTCTTCCACCCTTTCTGGCTCTGTGGATGCGCAGGGTTTATGCAAGGGCGAGGTCAACAAATCAAAGGTTAATCCTGGGTATTTTGAAGGAGATTCTCTTGTTGAGGCATTGGGGCCCTGAGCCATTTGAAGGTGTGGGTGAGAATCTTGAATGTTACTTGCTTCTCGACGGGGGAGCCAGTGGAGATCTCGCAGGTGTTGGGTGATGTCTTCTTGTCGAGGGATACGGAAGACAAGTCTAGCTGCGGTGCTCTGTATGGTCTGAAGTCTGCAGAGCAGAGACTTGTTGATTCTGGTGTAGAGTGTGTTTCCGTAGTCTAGTCGGCTGGTTATAAGTACGTGGGTGATGGTTTTTCTTGATTCAGAGGGATCCATTTGAGGTCTTGCAAATATTGCAGAGGGTGTTGAAGCAGGTGGAGGCGACAGTGTTGGGTCATGAAGAGCGAGGAGTTGAGTATGATGCTGAGGTTCTTGGTGTTGTCTATGGGGCTGGGCAGGCTGCTGAAGGGACAAGGACTTCTGTCTTATCCGAATTGAGGTTCAGGCTGCTCATCCAGGATGCAATGTCCTTTATTCCTTCCTGGAAGCTGAGTCTGGTGGTGACAGGATCCTTGGTGAGGGAGAGGATGAGCTGGATGTCATCGGTGTAGGAGACTTTGTTGAGTCTGTGCTATCTGACGATGGTGGCGAAGGGGTCACGTAGATGTTCAAGAACTAATGGCTGAGTGACGATCCTTGAGGTACTTTGCAGTTGATCTCTGTGGGTTCAAAGAAGAAGGGTGGCAGTTTGATTCTTTGGGCCCAGCCGGTGAGGAAGGAACAGAGCCATTCGAGGGAAGTTCCCCGTATGTCGGCCTCATGGATTCTGGCAGGGAGTGTGCAGTAGGAGATAGTGTTAAAGGCTGCGGAGAGGTCGAGTAGAGTCAGGGTCACAGTATGGCCTTGGTCGAGGAGGGCGCAAATGTCATCTGTGGTGGAAAGAAGGGTGGTCTCGGTGCTGTGGTTGCTGCAGAATACAGATTGGGAGGCGTCGAGGATAGTGTTCTCTTCGATGAATGTCATTGGTTGGGCTTTGACTGTCCTCTTGATGACTTTGGCTGTGAAGGAGAGGAGGGAGATGTGTTGGTAGTTTTTGAGGTCTGAAGGGTCTGCCAAGGAGTGCTTGAGCAGGTGCTTGACTTCTGCATGTTTGCAATTGTCAGAGAAGGTGAAGGTTTCAAAGGTGGTGTTGATAGTGCATCATAGTTCCGGTGCAATGGCAGCGTTGGCTCTGTGGTAGATGTGCAAAGGGCAGGGGTCCATGGGTGCTCCTGAGTAGACACCTTTCATGTTCGATTCGGTGTCTTTGGTGGTGGCGGGGGTCTAGGTGGAGATGGTGGGTTGGCTGATGTGGTTGGCCGGGGAGTGGTTTTAGAGTCCAGTGTCCATTCATTGTAGTTGTCATAAATTGACTTGATTTTTAGATAGAAGTAGGAGCTGAGCTTGTTGCAGAGGTCCTGGAAAGGTGTGATGACTGTGGCCTCGCTTAGGGGTTTGGTGAGTTCTTGGATGATGCTGAAGAGTTCCTTTGAGTTTCTGGCATTGGCAGTGATCTTGATCTGGATGAAGATGGTGGTATTCTATCATGACATTCTTATGTGTGGTGCGGTCTTCTAATGTTTTGCTGTTTCGCCTTCCTCTCAGGACGTTAGCAAGTGCACCTGGATTCTTGGAGATCGGGGGTGAAGCAGGTGAAATTCTTGTGTCATTGTCTGTTGGGGTTGTGAATGGGTTCGAGTTTGTCAGCGCAGTTGGGGATCCATCATTGTAGTTCTTGGCTGCAAGGTTGGTGTTGGTTGACATGGAGGGGGCGTCACATTTGAAGTTTCAGGTTTGGGGGCAGTGGGTACATCAACGTGGAAGTGTACGCAGTGGTGGTCCATCCAGAGGAGTTGCGTGGTATGGCTGAAGTAGATGTTGTTACCTCCTATGAAGATGGGGTTGAGGGTGTGTCCTGCCTTGTGGCTGTTTTAGTCAAAGGTTGGCAAGGTTGTCAGGAGGGTGGAGGAGTTGGGGTTGATGATGTTGTCTAGGTAGAAGTTGAGGTCTCCGATGAGAATGTAGTCCATAGAGGCGATGGCCTGTGGTATGAAGAGGATGGTGATGGTAGTGGTGACAGCAGTTTGAGGTCCTGGGGGCATGTAGGGGAGAGTGCAGATTAAGGTGGTTCTGGGGCTGATTTGTACATGGAAATAGAGGTGTTCCAGGTGTCCGTGAACAAGGCGACGTCAGGAGAGGTGGTGTCAAGGAGGTCCCAGATCTCTACAGTGTGTCTGTGCAGGGTGCACATGTTGAGAAGGATGCACCTCAGGGCGTTGGGGTGCTGGTGTTTGGCATGATTGTGTTGGTTGTGGGGTTGAAGAGGGTGGTGAAGGTTAGGCTGCAGTGTCGGCAGGACAACTGGCTGTGGGTGGATTTAGGTAGGTGTAGATAGATGGTAGTTGTTATTTCTTCTGGATATGAGTGCATGGAGGGCAGTAGAGTCCTAGTGGTTTGTGGTCAGAGATCCAAGGTCTCTGGCACTGGTTGTGGTCGGGTTGAGTACGGGGCAGACCGGCTTTCCTTAGGCGTACCAGCTGCACACCCACTGCATACATCCCAAGCGCTGCTGCCATTAAATAGGGGAGGGGAGAGGGAAGCTCGGCTGTGAGGCGCGACTGGGGACGGGATGGGGAGGGGCCACGGCAGAGTGGCGTCAGGAAAAGGGCAGCGAGAAAACAGGCAGAGAGGAGAAAAACAAAGGGAAAGGCGCAAAACAAAGAGTCACAGACAGACAAGCAAAGAAATTACCATACAAATACACTGAATACAGACACAAGACACAAAGATAAAAAGGGGCATAACAAGGCAGACAGACAGCAGTGGAAACAGCAGAAGAGCAAGGCTTCCCCACTGGAGTACCAGGGATGAAGCACAGACAGGACAGAGCACCTACAAGATACCTCTCAGCTGCAGAGGCACCACAGCGGAGCTGTTGGCGAGAGAGCAGGCCTTCGACCATGTGGTCAGAGGTCTTGCTGGCTCACCCTCACAGCTGCTGCCAATAAATTGTAGAGGGGAGGCGAGGGGAGCTCAGCTGGGAGGCTGGAGCGGGAATGGCAGGGGGAGGGGCTGCAGGGGAGCAGAAGTAGAAAAAGGGTGGTGAGAAAACAGGCATGGAGGAGAAAAAGGGCACAGACACAAAACAAAGAAGGGCAGAAAAACAGAGTCACAGAAAGACAGACACAGCAATTACCGTAAAAATACACTGAAGACAGATAAAAGGCACAAAGACAAAATTGGCACAACAAGGCAGATAGATAACAGTGGAAACAGCAGAAGAGCAAGGCTCTCCCACTGGACCACCAGGGATGAGGTGCAGGCAGGAGCCTGCAGGTGGAGGAGGCCCTCAAACACATACCAGACACCTCTCAGCAGCAGCGGCACAATATCAGAGCTGCTAGGGGAGACAGCAGGTCTGCGACCAGCAGGTCGGAGGTCTTGTGTGGGACGCTATGTGAAGAGGGGGTGGGCCATAATTTGGTGATTTTGGTGATTGCAATGCACACGAGGTTTACATGTATACCCCTACATTCCTAGCATGTGATGTGCAGTAGGACCCTCCATAATGGTGCTAGGTGTCTTGAGAATGTCCTTTTTCTAGAAAATTCTTTGTGGGCTCACTTTAGGATTCTTTTTACTGGTCTTTTGGCCGTTTCCCTGGATTTTCATTTGATTTCTTTATTTCTACTGTCACACGCCCTCCTTGTGTATCTGATGTGGCG
This sequence comes from Lissotriton vulgaris, assembly GCF_964263255.1. Classification (NCBI taxonomy): domain Eukaryota; kingdom Metazoa; phylum Chordata; class Amphibia; order Caudata; family Salamandridae; genus Lissotriton; species Lissotriton vulgaris. Next base: position 170,103 of record NW_028245015.1, read on the forward strand.
GTGTCTGAGATTGGATTATTTACACACTTAGGCAGTGTGTGGAAGGCCTTGTGTGTGTGTGTAACATGTTTTCTTTTACATATCGCAGATTAAACGTCACTAAAATTCTACCCAGGAAATTCAACACAAAGATTTACATACACAACAACAATAAATTCAACATTATAAAAAATATATCACAAAGTAAGTATATGACTTAACCAACAAACTTTTTAAAAGTAATACATTTAATAACAAAATAGCTAACAGATGCTTTTTTCTTAACAGCTGCTTCAGAAATAAAAACAAAACACATCAACTAAAGACACTTCATCAACTAAAAAGAGTAGGTGTATTTGTTTATTTACAAATAAACAAACAATATAGACTTGGGGGCTCATTGCGATGGCATAATGATCCCCACACCCGAGCCGGCGGTGGTGACCGTTACGCCATCGTAACGAAAAATACCCCCGCCATATTATGATGGAGGTGGGTATCGTGGTGGACGCAAAGTCTGTCTTCTGCTTTTTCGCCGGTTGGCTACAGTTACGATTGCTGGCCAGGCGGAGCTTGGCCAGTAGTATGGAGGCAGTACTTAGCAGGCACCGACAGCCATATTATGATGTGGGTGGGTAAAAGGCTTTTCCATGGTGCCGATGCTGCCATGGGAAGACTGGTAGGGATTAACTTTGGGCGCCCGTTGCGGACTCCCAACAAACCAGTACCCAAATACTCAAATTTATGTTAACTAGGGTACCTGAACATGTCACAGTACTACTACCTTCTATCCCCACTCTTAAAAGATTAATTGCCAGAACAAAAAGAGCTACAGCTCAATCACCACCCACCCTCCAAACATTTGCAGAAATAGAAATTTTACCAGAATACACCATCACCCACCAAGATGTCAAAATTCCCTCTTCATGACAATAACAGTCATGAAAACAACTTACAAAAACTTAAAAACGTGGATAAAAAGGGGGTGGGGTCGCACACTACTCACACACCGGCGGAAGTTGCCCCTAAGGACTCTGGTCATTGTAGTAGAGTGTTCGCGATGCATCATCTTTCGATCTTGCTATCTTCGCTGTCTTCGCCATCCCTGGACACGTGTTTCGGGTTTTCAACCCTCGTCAGCAGGGATAGGCAGTGTTCTGGGGTCGCCGATGGCTGCCAATATCTGCCAGGTATAGTACCACTCCGGCGCGTAGGTGCGGGATCCCAGGCTCGTCAGCCCACTGCTCAAGGGAGCTTAAAGTTACAAAAAGGGGGTGGGGTCGCACACTACTCACACACCGGCGGAAGTTGCCCCTAAGGACTCTGGTCATTGTAGTAGAGTGTTCGCGATGCATCATCTTTCGATCTTGCTATCTTCGCTGTCTTCGCCATCCCTGGACACGTGTTTCGGGTTTTCAACCCTCGTCAGCAGGGATAGGCAGTGTTCTGGGGTCGCCGATGGCTGCCAATATCTGCCAGGTATAGTACCACTCCGGCGCGTAAGTGCGGGATCCCAGGTTTGTCAGCCCACTGTTCAAGGGAGCTTAAAGTTACAAAAAGGGGGTGGGGTCGCACACTACTCACACACCGGCGGAAGTTGCCCCATAGGACTCTGGTCATTGTAGTAGAGTGTTCGTGGTGCATCATCTTTCGATCTTGCTATCTTCGCTGTCTTCGCCATCCCTGGACACGTGTTTCGGGTTTTCAACCCTCGTCAGCAGGGATAGGCAGTGTTCTGGGGTCGCCGATGGCTGCCAATATCTGCCAGGTATAGTACCACTCCGGCGCGTAGGTGCGGGATCCCAGGCTCGTCAGCCCACTGCTCAAGGGAGCTTAAAGTTACAAAAAGGGGGTGGGGTCGCACACTACTCACACACCGGCAGAAGTTGCCCCTAAGGACTCTGGTCATTGTAGTAGAGTGTTTGCGATGCATCATCTTTCAATCTTGCTATCTTCGCTGTCTTTGCCATCCCTGGACACGTGTTTCGGGTTTTCAACCCTCGTCAGCAGGGATAGGCAGTGTTCTGGGGTCGCTGATGGCTGCCAATATCTGCCAGGTATAGTACCACTCCGGCGCGTAGGTGCGGGATCCCAGGCTCGTCAGCCCACTGCTCAAGGGAGCTTAAAGTTCCAAAAAGGGGGTGGGGTTGCACACTACTCACACACCGGCGGAAGTTGCCCCTAAGGACTCTGGTCATTGTAGTAGAGTGTTCGCGATGCATCATCTTTCGATCTTGCTATCTTCGCTGTCTTCGCCATCCCTGGACACGTGTTTCGGGTTTTCAACCCTCGTCAGCAGGGATAGGCAGTGTTCTGGGGTCGCCGATGGCTGCCAATATCTGCCAGGTATAGTACCACTCCGGCGCGTAGGTGCGGGATCCCAGGCTCGTCAGCCCACTGCTCAAGGGAGCTTAAAGTTACAAAAAGGGGGTGGGGTCGCACACTACTCACACACTGGCGGAAGTTGCCCCTAAGGACTCTGGTCATTGTAGTAGAGTGTTCGCGATGCATCATCTTTCGATCTTGCTATCTTCGCTGTCTTCGCCATCCCTGGACACGTGTTTCCGGTTTTCAACCCTCGTCAGCAGGGATAGGCAGTGTTCTGGGGTCGCCGATGGCTGCCAATATCTGCCAGGTATAGTACCACTCTGGCGCGTAGGTGCAGGATCCCAGGCTCGTCAGCCCACTGCTCAAGGGAGCTTAAAGTTACAAAAAGGGGGTGGGGTCGCACACTACTCACACACCGGCGGAAGTTGCCCCTAAGGACTCTGGTCATTGTAGTAGAGTGTTCGCGATGCATCATCTTTCGATCTTGCTATCTTCGCTGTCTTCGCCATCCCTGGACACGTATTTCGGGTTTTCAACCCTCGTCAGCAGGGATAGGCAGTGTTCTGGGGTCGCCAATGGCTGCCAATATCTGCCAGGTATAGTACCACTCCGGCGCGTACGTGCGGGATCCCAGGCTCGTCAGCCCACTGCTCAAGGGAGCTTAAAGTTACAAAAAGGGGGTGGGGTCGCACACTACTCACACACCGGCGGAAGTTGCCCCTAAGGACTCTGGTCATTGTAGTAGAGTGTTCGCGATGCATCATCTTTCGATCTTGCTATCTTCGCTGTCTTCGCCATCCCTGGACATGTGTTTCGGGTTTTCAACCCTCGTCAGCAGGGATAGGCAGTGTTCTGGGGTCGCCGATGGCTGCCAATATCTGCCAGGTATAGTACCACTCCGGCGCGTAGGTGCGGGATCCCAGGCTCGTCAGCCCACTGCTCAAGGGAGCTTAAAGTTCCAAAAAGGGGGTGGGGTCGCACACTACTCACACACCGGTGGAAGTTGCCCCTAAGGACTCTGGTCATTGTAGTAGAGTGTTCGCGATGCATCATCTTTCGATCTTGCTATCTTCGCTGTCTTCGCCATCCCTGGACACGTGTTTCGGGTTTTCAACCCTCGTCAGCAGGGATAGGCAGTGTTCTGGGGTCGCCGATGGCTGCCAATATCTGCCAGGTATAGTACCACTCCGGCGCGTACGTGCGGGATCCCAGGCTCGTCAGCCCACTGCTCAAGGGAGCTTAAAGTTACAAAAAGGGGGTGGGGTCGCACACTACTCACACACCGGCAGAAGTTGCCCCTAAGGACTCTGGTCATTGTAGTAGAGTGTTCGCGATGCATCATCTTTCGATCTTGCTATCTTCGCTGTCTTCGCCATCCCTGGACACGTGTTTCCGGTTTTCAACCCTCGTCAGCAGGGATAGGCAGTGTTCTGGGGTCGCCGATGGCTGCCAATATCTGCCAGGTATAGTACCACTCCGGCGCGTAGGTGCAGGATCCCAGGCTCGTCAGCCCACTGCTCAAGGGAGCTTAAAGTTACAAAAAGGGGGTGGGGTCGCACACTACTCACACACCGGCGGAAGTTGCCCCTAAGGACTCTGGTCATTGTAGTAGAGTGTTCGCGATGCATCATCTTTCGATCTTGCTATCTTCGCTGTCTTCGCCATCCCTGGACACGTATTTCGGGTTTTCAACCCTCGTCAGCAGGGATAGGCAGTGTTCTGGGGTCGCCAATGGCTGCCAATATCTGCCAGGTATAGTACCACTCCGGCGCGTACGTGCGGGATCCCAGGCTCGTCAGCCCACTGCTCAAGGGAGCTTAAAGTTACAAAAAGGGGGTGGGGTCGCACACTACTCACACACCGGCGGAAGTTGCCCCTAAGGACTCTGGTCATTGTAGTAGAGTGTTCGCGATGCATCATCTTTCGATCTTGCTATCTTCGCTGTCTTCGCCATCCCTGGACATGTGTTTCGGGTTTTCAACCCTCGTCAGCAGGGATAGGCAGTGTTCTGGGGTCGCCGATGGCTGCCAATATCTGCCAGGTATAGTACCACTCCGGCGCGTAGGTGCGGGATCCCAGGCTCGTCAGCCCACTGCTCAAGGGAGCTTAAAGTTCCAAAAAGGGGGTGGGGTCGCACACTACTCACACACCGGCGGAAGTTGCCCCTAAGGACTCTGGTCATTGTAGTAGAGTGTTCGGGATGCATCATCTTTCGATCTTGCTATCTTCGCTGTCTTCGCCATCCCTGGACACGTGTTTCGGGTTTTCAACCCTCGTCAGCAGGGATAGGCAGTGTTCTGGGGTCGCCGATGGCTGCCAATATCTGCCAGGTATAGTACCACTCCGGCGCGTACGTGCGGGATCCCAGGCTCGTCAGCCCACTGCTCAAGGGAGCTTAAAGTTACAAAAAGGGGGTGGGGTCGCACACTACTCACACACCGGCGGAAGTTGCCCCTAAGGACTCTGGTCATTGTAGTAGAGTGTTCGCGATGCATCCTCTTTCGATCTTGCTATCTTCGCTGTCTTTGCCATCCCTGGACACGTGTTTCGGGTTTTCAACCCTCGTCAGCAGGGATAGGCAGTGTTCTGGGGTCGCTGATGGCTGCCAATATCTGCCAGGTATAGTACCACTCCGGCGCGTAGGTGCGGGATCCCAGGCTCGTCAGCCCACTGCTCAAGGGAGCTTAAAGTTACAAAAAGGGGGTGGGGTCGCACACTACTCACACACCGGCGGAAGTTGCCCCTAAGGACTCTGGTCATTGTAGTAGAGTGTTCGCGATGCATCATCTTTCGATCTTGCTATCTTCGCTGTCTTCGCCATCCCTGGACACGTGTTTCGGGTTTTCAACCCTCGTCAGCAGGGATAGGCAGTGTTCTGGGGTCGCCGATGGCTGCCAATATCTGCCAGGTATAGTACCACTCCGGCGCGTAGGTGCGGGATCCCAGGCTCGTCAGCCCACTGCTCAAGGGAGCTTAAAGTTACAAAAAGGGGGTGGGGTCGCACACTACTCACACACCGGCGGAAGTTGCCCCTAAGGACTCTGGTCATTGTAGTAGAGTGTTCGCGATGCATCATCTTTCGATCTTGCTATCTTCGCTGTCTTCGCCATCCCTGGACACGTGTTTCGGGTTTTCAACCCTCGTCAGCAGGGATAGGCAGTGTTCTGGGGTCGCCGATGGCTGCCAATGTCTGCCAGGTATAGTACCACTCCGGCGCGTAGGTGCGGGATCCCAGGCTCGTCAGCCCACTGCTCAAGGGAGCTTAAAGTTACAAAAAGGGGGTGGGGTCGCACACTACTCACACACCGGCGGAAGTTGCCCCTAAGGACTCTGGTCATTGTAGTAGAGTGTTCGCGATGCATCATCTTTCGATCTTGCTATCTTCGCTGTCTTCGCCATCCCTGGACGCGTGTTTCGGGTTTAACGTGGATGATGGATGGCACATTAAAAGTTTGCCCCAAGCCTTTTTGATCAACTATGTCCTATCCACAGCAAATATGAAGACGCTAACTTCCCCTTCATATATGCACTACTCCCTAATAAACAAAACACCACCTACATAGAGTGCCTAATATTAATAAAACAATACACCAACAACTACTTTCAACAAAAAATTATCATTGACTTTGAACAAGCAATGATTCAATCAATTTCAAAAATATACCCACACATCGCTACACAAGGTTGCTACTACTATTTAACCAAAGTATCTGGGGAAACGTACTTTAAGTATAGATTACGTCACCAATAGCAACTTGCCTACCAAATAAAAAAATTAATAGCCCTTGCATATGTACCAACAATTGAAGTAGTCAACCATTTTAACATACTTCTTGAAAGTCCTTTCTATCAAGCAAATTAAACTAATTGAATTCCCTTCCTAGACTACTTTGAAGAAACTTGGGTGGAAAGGCTACATTGATTAGGACATCCAAGTTCCAAATCCCCTGTTGGAATGTCTACAACAGCAAGCTAGCTCAAAAAGCTAAAACCAACGACGCCGTGGAAAGATGGCATAATGCCTTTAAAGTCACAATAGGAAGTGGACAGCCAACCCTACATAAACTTATAGAAGCTATCAAACAAGAACAGAGAAATAAAGAGATATGACTAGAGTAATCCCTAACTAAAATTGGCCCTAAACTCAGTAAACAAACTAAAAGAATGTGTGAATATCTACAACACCAAACTCAGCTATTTCCAAACACCATAGGGCTAGAATACCTATACATAAAAAAAAACAATGCTAAACATAATAAACAATTAAAATGTACAAAAAATGTAAACAACATAATTCCACTCTTTTTTAAATTGATAATTATATTTATATTTTTTTATTAAAAAACAAACACAAAAATATATGACATAATACAATATAAAAATATAATTATTAAAAGAAAAAAGAAACAAACAAATCAATGTAACACAAACATCTCCCAACCATAATAATAAAAAATATATTACAATTCTGTAGCAGTATACGGTCCTGGAAAACCAATAATTCCATAGTAGATAAATTGAAAGACGAATCCATTTGAAAATAATATTCAAATAAACTGCAAAAATGCAACTTTAGAAAAAGGCTACAACGACACAATCCTCTCAAAAACAAAACCTTTAAAAACCTGAAACTAAGTTTTTATAAAACTGTAAAAATAGAACTGTTAAAAAAAAGGCTCCAACAACGCAATCCTCTCAATAACAAAGCCCTCAAAAATCCAAAAAAGTAAGTTTAAAAAATCTCAAAAAATAAAAAATTATGTAAAGTATCTTGAATTAAAAAAACAAATTACATTTTCCTTTTTTTTTAAATGAACGCGTCGTCACCACCTTCCATTCATGAAACAGAAAACGTGTAAAGAAAAAAAAGAACACCCACCCACAATAACATACAAACCCACAAACAATAATATTAAGATTAAATACAAGATAATATAATTCTATGTAACAATCTATTTCTATTCAAAACTTCGTCAAACGCATAAAACACTGATGGCCTGATTATGATAGCTGTGAACCTTCCACCTTTATCAAAACATGTCTTGTTTGGTGCAAAACACTTTGGAATACTACCCCCATGCCAGTGTTGGCGAAGGGGGTAGCATTCCACCCTTCCAGAGGGAGAAGACATGTACACACTGGTATACCCGGTCAAAGTTTAAAAGAGCCTCAACATCACAAAATGGATGCTGCTGCCACAGACATGAGTCTGACCTTCTGCTGCTGGATGAAACTCCGGCAGGGGAGGCCTGGACAATAGGTTTCCTGTCCAGGGAGGTGTCAGAACCTCCCCAGACAGACTTTAGTGTATTGGGGCAGGGTGGGTTGCATTCAGTGAATGCTTTTCAGAAACTACCTAGGGCACACAAGGTGCTCTGTGCATTTTACAGTTTAAACTGGTTGCTGGGACACTCAGCCCCAGCTCTGGTGTGAAACTGGATAAAGGGGAAGGGGTGTAACCACCCCCTCCCCAGGGCCTCCCATAGGTGGGACCTTAGAGTTAGTCCATCCCCTAAACTTAGTATAAGTATAGGACCCCAGTCCCTAGGACTTTATTACCCTGGATGAAACTCTGAAATGGAAATCTTGGACCTTTGACATTCCATATCGACAGAAAGACATAAGAAATCTCCCTTGGGGTCAAGTATTGACACCTGTTCAAACAGACACCTAAGAACATCTTGCCGTTCTGCATTTTTGAGGCTCACGCCGGATCCTGGTGAATCTGTGACACAGGACACAGACTTCCAGACATCTCTGAGGCCGACACGAGAACCCAGCAAAGCTGAGACCCACAATAATCACAAGAGACGCGTGACCGGAACTCCTGGATATCCTGCAATTTTGCAACTGCACCTACTTCCCGACTTTTCCTGAAACTGTGCATTGGGAAATGTGTTGCCCTTGCCCATAGCACCTTTTGCACTGAAGCTGAGAGGCCAGCACTCCACGAGTGTCCTGTGAGTCCCCTTTCTTCACCGCAGCACGAGGCTCCTTTGCGATCTCTAGTCCATAGGCTAGTGGAACCCCATTAAAGATAATCATTTGTTTCTTGGGCTCTCCTGATGGTTCCAGATGTGCTCTGACTCCACTCCAAAGGGTGAGTCCCTCAGATCTTGCTGGTCTGTACCGCAGCCAATCTTGTCTTCTTGCGTGGGTTGCTGTTGTCAAGGCTTGTTGGGTCCAATCCGGATTCTCATTCTGCAGCACTCGATATCCTTTGTGGGAAAGCTCAAATCCAGATCCTGGTCATTTTTGGCACCTGCTGGTCCTCGTGGCTGAAGAGTCAAGCTTCACCTACTTCAATTGAAAGTACCCGACATCGGCTGGCATCTTCCTGTCACCATCCTGGTCACTGGCTAGTGACCCAGACTTTGCCCCCTCTGCTTTCAGGAACGTCAGATCTCCAATCCACCCTTGGATCCACCAGGACACTTTTCCTCTGGTCACCTGCAGCACTTCTTCGCACCTCTCCATTGGAATCGATGACGAAACCTGACACCAAAAGACACCTGTGCACCCGGCTTCCTTGGGTGAGGTAACATGAGTACTTCAGTGCTCCTGTGGGTCTTGATTCTTGAAGTGTCTAAGTCTAAAAAGGTTCCATCGTAGTTCACCCCGAAGTGTCCTTAATCTTTAAAATTGTATCTTGCTTTTCCTCCATAGAAGTCAATAGTGATTCGCGGCTGTGTTTAGACACTGCACGCGTCCCCCGTGGGTCTCCTGTGTCCCTACCTTTTGTGGTTCCTCGTTGCCCCAGCAGTTCTACAGGCCCTAGGCCTCACTTCTATCCCTCACATGGTTCTTATACCACTATTTTAGTATATGGTTTGTGAGGCCCCTAGGGCAAAACGAATACTGTGCTAGTTTACTGTGTGCTATTGAAGTCCTTGTATTGTACTTTTGCCTCTAGCCTCATAAAGAGGCTAGAGGGGTTGTGTTTAGAATAAATACTTGGATATTTGATATATACCTTGTGTGGTGTACTTTCATTTGATCATTCAAGAGATTATAGACAGGTAAAACAAGCTGCTTTACATTCCTTCAAGACTTAGCCTGAAGGCTGCTCTCCACAGCTACCACTAGGATACCTTTCTATAAAGGTTGTCTGAACCTACCATCAATGAGGGTCGTTTGGACTGGTGCAAGGTACCCACTAGAATAGTGGACATCATATGCCAGGCCAACTTCTCACAAGCGCATCTTCCACTATATTCGTGGTGGCCGTTTCAGTGCTGTGGCCGGCACGGAAGCCCGATTGGAATTGGTCAAGAAGTTGGAATTGCTCAATGTGTTTGCGCAGTTGTTCATGGACACATTTCTCAAGGAGTTTTGCCATGGTAGGGATGTTTGTGATTGGGCGATAGTTATTCAGGTCTTCAGGGTCTGTTGTGGGTTTTTTGGAAATGGGGAGAACTAGGCCCGAATTTAGGCAGTCAGGGATCTTACCTTGAAGAAGGGAAGCATTGATGTTCTTGGACCATAGTGGGACTAATGATCCTATCATTTCTTTAAAGAAATTGGGGGGTAGGGGATCATAGACGTGATTTGAAGGTTTCAGGGTTGAGGGTATGCTGGAGATGGCACTGTCATTGAGGAGTGGGAATTAACTCCAGGAGGCATTATTTTTAGGGGAGGGACAGGGTGGTGTAGGAGGTGGCGAGGGTAAGGAGTCAGGAGAGGGTGAGAGATCGATCAAGGCAAATTATAGATCTGATTTGATCTTACTTGACTTTTCAGGGAAAATTTCGGTAAAAGCATTGCAGTTTGCCTGAGGGCAGGAGTTGAGAGTATATTGGATAGTAGTGTGATGGGATTGTAACTTAATCAGCTCAAACTACCTTTTCAGGCGATTTTTGGCTTTTCAAGTTGGGATTGGAAGAAGGTTGCTTTGGACGACCTGATGAGTTTGTTGTATCTACTCGTTTTTAGTCTTAGGACCTTTAGTAGACTAGTGGATAGAATGGATCTCCAGGCGGGTTCAGCTAATCTCATGTTGCATCCGTCTGCATTTAGGCTGTGAACCAAGGAAGGAGTCTTTGATGGATTTTATTTTCTGTTGACGTGGGGCAGTTGCATTCAGGGCAGATAACATGGAGTTGGTATAGTGCTCTGCGAGGGTGTGAACGACAGCCATGTTAGCAGGCGTTTGTAGGGAGTTATTGCAGAGGGATATGAGCTCACTAACGTTTGTATTTTGGAGCATTCTTTTCCAATGTTTTTGTTTGAATGGTTGTGATCTTTTGGAGTTACAACTTTCTCGGACTGAAGGAGATATAGTAATGGTCCGACCAGTCACAGGGGAGAATCGATTGGAGCTGAATGGGATTGGAAATGATTAAATCAAGTGGTAAGCCTAAGTGGTGTGTAGGACTGTCACAGAATTGATTTAGGCCAAGGTTAGTTAGGAAGTTTTTGAGATTGTTAACTGCCTGATCCTGTGGGTCTTTTCAATGGAGATTGAAGTCAACAAGGAAGACCTGAGGGCAGTGTCTCCCCTGCTTGGGGGAGATGTTTTTCATAGTTTATTCAATTAGAGTGAGGTTGTCTCCTGCTGTTGGTAGAAGATGTGCAGGCTGCATAAGGGTCTTTGTTAGTAATGTCTATGGATAATTATTCACTGGATGAGAGATTAGCTGAAGGGGACTGTTTTGCTAAGAGAGGGTTGTGGTAGATACAGGCTAGGCCACCACCCATTCTCTTGACTCGATCGAGTCTGATAATGTTGTGGCTTGGAGGTATTAGAATGTCAAGGATGGGACCTGAGGAATTTGTAAGCCAAATTTCGGTGAGGATATGGAGGTCTAATTCAGTTGCTGAGGAAGAGCATCCAGTGATTACTGTTGTCCAGCATATTATGGAGTGGATTTGTAAACAAAAGTTAATATATGTTGCACTTGTGAATTTGCTGCTAATAATATTGTGTGGTGTATCACAGGTTTTAGAAAGTGACTAAAGTGTACCCTTGAGTAGTAAGGTTAAGGTTATCTCCCCAGTAAGAGACAGAAGATCGGCCCGAGCAATCTATTCTTAGAGAAACTTAAGAGGTTCTTTGGAGAATGGGCGGCTTGTGATCCCACTCAATCTGTCACTAGCCTATGGAACGCACGCCTTTTATCACTTCTGAATTATACGGATACTCCAACTGATTTTGTAGAAGTGAAACAAGTGTTTGGGTTTGGTTACTCAGGGACATGCCGTTATTATAGAAAACCATTGGTGGAGGGTTATCCCGATTGCAATAATCATACATACTGTGATAATATTAATATGGATAAACAGAATATAACTTTGGTGGGGTGGCATTACAAGGAATTGACAGTTCCTCGACAGGCTGGTTATTATCCTGCTTGTTGCCCGATTATCAACCGTACTGATATTTCATTGTATATAAATTGGACAGGGATAGTCTTGTATAAGCAGACGTTCCCTTTGGTAAATTCATATGACCCCGTACCTTTGGGTGGAATTCTCAGTATTCTGCAGTGGATTATGATCGACCGATTTATGCACACCCAGGGTTTTTCTTTTTGTCTAATGGGACTTATTCTAATGTCCATAATGGTACGGACGATGTGGCACTTGACATGGTACTGCTTTTGGGTGTACCGTGTAAAAGTACGAAGCCTAAAGTGAGATGGATTAAGAGAACTTTGACCAAATAAGTCAATAATTATAGTAATGGCATCACTTTTGGATTCATCCTTTCTTCTATTTTCATTTTGGGTGGTACTTCTATGGTCTGAGGTGAGAAAGACAGAGAATGTGTTGGTGCAAGTTCTAAATTTTATCTAATTCCACAGTAGCAGCTTTACGCAACAAGAGTTGTGGTGTATGCTCGGTAGGGTGTGACCAGCATGTTATCGGGATAACAAATAATAACAAGAATATTACTCAACACATTTTGGACATTCTGGAAATGAATCATGTTCAAAACTAATCCTTTGCTATTTCTGAGAAAAGGTCTTCACTGAGTTTCATTTCTCCAAGGTTGGGGTTTGTTTCTCTAATGAATACACAGTTCTTATTAGCGCATACCTTTCTTACTCGATAGAGGCCTTCTCCCACTTGTCTAGTGGCGGGTACAGGTAGAACGACCTTGAATAGTAGATAACGTGTTCCCCGCCTCAGAATTTAAACGTACACTTTGTATTTCACAGTTTAGCTGCATCTGCTTGGAAACTTCCTTTGAGGGCATGCCTTTATTGGTTCTGAAATGTACATTAGTTATCTTTATGCTTGCTGATGTCAGTCCCTCTGCAGCACTCCTCGCAACTGGGCAGACTGGTCTCCGCTCTGAGTGTACCGGAATAAACAGATATTGGTTTGTATTCTCTACTGTCTGACCGACTCTTCATTTGGAATGGAAGGCTGAGAGGTGGTCATTAGTGACCCAGGTGACCCTAAACGGGTATCTTCCTTCAGTTCCATTGTTAGTTTTAGAGTGCTCGGTACTAGTTACATTGCTGATAACCGAGGCCTCAAATGATGGTTTGCTTTTTACTTTCAGAGTGTTCCAGTGATTGTTAGATTGTTAATTTCAGGGAACCTCAATGACAGTGCTTCAGAGTGATCCAGTGCTTGTTTGATGGTCAATTTCGAATTGATCTTGTTTAGGGCAGGGTACCCCAGTGGAGCAAGCTATTCCACCCACTCACAGGAACTTTGCAGTAAATAATGGAATTCTTATGAAACTCCATGGAATTCCATTTAGTGCAACTCCGCAAGATCAGCCCCCCCATACTCTGAACTTTATATACATACTGCCTGGGTGGTCTGTGAGGGGTGGGTGACTGCAAACATTTGAGCTTGCTGCAGACAATGTTTCTTGGAACATTAGGAAAATGCAGCATTGAAATTCATGTTGTTCCTCCCATATCAAAGAGATGAAAACACAATGGCATGTTTCTGATTTTCTACACATAAAGTGGTATTGGTCTGTTGATGCAGCCTGATGAGATACTAGCAATCTTTTCCAACTTCTTTCCTCTTTCCTAGTCCCACTTCAGCACTTCTACAGTGCCTTACATGGTTATGCTATCTCTTTTATACTAAACAGGCACAATAACCCTCAAGGAAGTTTTACAATTAATCAAACTTGTGATTTGCAGATCACATGCAAATCTCTTTAATGAGAGCAATAACAACTGGAGCAATATATTGGAATCAATATAATAAGCAACATTATCAGACTCGATTGAGTCAAGAGAATGGGTGGTGGCCTAGCCTGTATCTACCACAACGCTCTCCCAACCATTATAATAAGAGGAGCTAGATGCACACCCAGCATCTCTGCAGTGGGTGTTCTTAAATCTCGAAATCAACGGTACACACAGTAGATACTAGTAAATACAGTTTTCGGGCAGATATAGCTGGCAAGATTCATTGGTGGTCAATTTTCCTATTGTGGTTAAATGAGGGGAACTGAGGACGAGTAGGAGATAACAGATTCAAATCTTATTGCTCCAAACTCAGCTTTTGAGTCATCAGGGTGGATACAAAAGCACCAATGAGTTGTGAACTGGAAAACTCCTTTTGGCTACAAATGGCCATGACTGTTAACAAATATTTTGTTTCTGTATTTGTCAATTTGTTTAAATTGTTCATTACATTGGCGCATGTCACTTTTAAGTGGTCAGACCTAAAACTCTGGATTTCACTTGTAGGAAAAGGTGAAACATATAGCTAGCAAATCAGACAACAGCCTGGACATATTTCCAAAGTTTAGATGTCTGGTACATGGACCACAATTTTATTCTATCTCGTGTGTTAGAATTGGGGGTTTTGTTTGCAGAGGTATGCACGAACAAGCAAGCAGGAACCATAATCCTAGTCAGGGTTAGTTCAAGTTCAAGTTCAAGTTCCAATATTTATATAGCGCACTACTCACCCAGAGGGTCTCAAGGCGCTTGGGGGAGGGTGAAGGACTGGGTTCTGCTAAGACCCAGCGGTGCCAGGGATAACACCTAAAACCTTCGTGGGTAACCTGTTCCGGCGTACAAATGACAGAGACACGGGACACTTCCTTCGGCGTCAAAGATTCGAGGTTTATTACTGCAGGGAACACAGAAGTCACAAGAAGTACAACATGTGTAAGTCGTGGAGTCTGATTCGAATTGCTACTGTGGGTCGCTCCTTCTTATACAGTTTTTCCTCATAGGTTAACATGGTACACAAAGGTTTACAACTTGGTTCCCATCATAAAACAGTAAGGGGTTGCTTTCATGTATTCAAGGCCCGGAACATAAGTACGGAAACGCTTGGTGGTTCCAAACTGTAAAAACCCATCTTCCCACCATTAGTATATTCCAATCAGCAGTAAACAGATCGAAGAAGGAACAGAAACAGGTGCAGAGGAAGACAGAAACAGTGGGGAGATTGGAAAGGGTGTAAAAGGGGTGGTATCGGGAAACACGAGCTGCAGGCATCAAAGGGACGTGCCTAATGAGATGCACGACTGAGACAATAGATCGACACAGCAAGATGTGCCTCGAGCGGGGCCATCTGCCTTACAGTATCATCCCCCTCATCATAAAGACACTTTCAAAGGAAACGTGTCTTCCGCAAAAGTCTTGGGAATCCCAGGGTCGCAAAGCGGACAGCGTCCCTTTGCTGGCTACTTGAGGGCAAGAGACAAAATGGATGCCGCATCTAAGATGGAACCCGTGGGCTCGGATGTAGGAACCCACGAAACAAACGAACGGTTTAGGCTAGCACAGCGAAAACGCGTACACCCACTAAACTCGTCATTTGCGGTTCATAGATACCAGACTCGACCATATTCGTGCGAGTCGAAAACACCACTTACGATCGTCACGGAACCTCAGACGCTCCTTTTGCCCTCATGTAGGCAAGCACTAGTCGGAATCATACTCGATATTTATCAGACCATCCAGATGCTGCTGCAACATAATTCTATCCATCAGAGTTCCTTTGGTAACAGGTGGCTGTCTTATACACGTCGTAGCACAGAGGCCACATAAGGCAGGACCACACTGCACACAAAGACAACACGTGAACAGGAATGCTACAACAGCCCCGATGATCATCAGAATCTTCCAACCCCAAGTCGACATTAGGCCCCAAAACCACACAAGTAGCGTCCAATCCCCTACGTCCACGTGTATGGACTCGGAGCTCTTATGCAACTTTGAAATGGCTTGATAGACAGTCGGAGCGTTATCTGGAATGAAAATACAGCAGCTCGAATGGATCACCTTACATACTCCACCTCGATCTGCTAAGACAACATCTAAAACCATACGGTTTTGTAATGTCATAAGCATATCCGCCTGAAGTTCTGCGGTAATGTTACCAAGGGCACTGGCAGTGATATTAGCTGTCGATTCCACCACTCGGGTCAACTGTCTCAGGTTCCTACTATTGACCATAGGTCCCCAAAACGGAAAGAAACCCTTAAAAAAGTCTCCTGCCTCTTGACCGGCAGTGTCCTCTTCGCTAATCACGCCCCTCACAATTCGAGTCTTGTGGTAATCGGAGGTGACTGTAAAAGTCGGTGGCAACAAATTTGCAATGTAACATGTGCCCGCAAAGTCGGAGGGCAACCACGTATAGGCACGATCATGACAAACAAAGTACGTACCCTTGGCAGTCAGAAACACAGGGGAAGAGAGCATTGGCAAGACATACATCTCGGAGCAAGCACTCTCTCCAAGATGTGCTCTCGGGCTTCGGCCACGACCTTTCAGACAGAAATTTCCAAGGTGGGGTACGATCCATATTGGAGACGAGCTTCTAAGCTGTCTTTCACCCACGAGCACACTATACTCAGCCTCACTCAGATCCCTATAGGCTCGCACCTCTTCCTACGGGATGAGCGACGGCTCATAGATATCCCTATCTAAATCAGCGATCGCTATAGCCAAAGGCTTGTGGTACGGACCGGGACCAAAGTGCGGAGGACGTGGCTCTCGATTGGGGTAGGAATCTAGTGCACTTCGAAACATTGTTTGGAATGCTCGAGCTGAACCCTGGGAGCTATAAGGAAGGACCAAGTACGGAATTCCCTTATCGGTGGTATGTGGCATCAACCCACACACCCAACAATTGGTAGTGTTAACCACCAACTGATGTTGATGAAGGAGCTGAATGAAGGAATTGTTCATAAATTCCGCACGTCTAACCTGCTCGTGTTGGGGTAAGATGTGGAAGGAATGAGGAGAAACAGTGGAGGTCGTTTTAGGTTAAGGAGAAGGGGTAGGTGAGACAGAAGGCAAGAACGTCAATATCAGATAATACACCCCACCCACCAATAGCGAAGAAACAGTTAGGAACAGAAGGAACACTTGAAACATGAAGCATTTGGTACGGGTAATTTGCTGCAACTTGAATCTTTGCGCCTGAGCTTGTTCCAAATCCACTAGCTTAGAGAACGGCATCCTCTGAAACCGTCCGCAACGTTTCTTGACGCACTTCGTTCTGTGTAGCAGTAGTCAATCCCCAGGAGTTCCCAGGAACCGACGGCCTCCGACCTAGTGTCAAGACCTACTAACCAGAAGGAAGTACACACGCGGCCCTACGGTTCACCCGAATGCAAGGTATTTATTTACAAATATATACAAAATCTCCTAGCTGTGGAAGCAAAACACATATGTGGAAACAAACTCACAATATTTACAAAAACCAAAATCATACGAGTGTTTTCAGACTGAATGGTATCAACGGGGTAATGCGGATGTCGAAAGGGGAAAGCAAAAGCTTTCTTTTATTAGTCCTTGGGATTGGATCGCAAAAAGTATCGGCTTCTCCCGGGACGTGTCTGTTCATCAAACAACTGATCCGATTGTTGGGACAGAGTTCTGCTGATCAGTCAATTGTTCAGTTCTTGAGTTTCTCGGTGGTAAGGGTTCAACAATGTTGTTCTGCTGCACTGAAGGCTCTCAAACAGGCTGGGCGTCGCTAAAAGGGACAAGTGTCTGTGCCGTTTCTGTTTCCGATGAAGCAATGCCTTTCCTCACCCACGAGTCTGCTGCTAAAGGTAGAGGTACCTTTTTGGTGTGGGTGGCGTGCACCCAATGCTTGCGTCCTTCCAAACGAACAGCAGTCCTCGTGGCGAGTAACACCTGGCAGGGTCCAGTAAAGCGAGGTTCGAGATTTCGTTTTCTTTCGAAATTCCGAGTTACCACCCAGTCTCCGGGCTGGAGCTGGTGGCCTGGACCCTCCGTCTGCGTCGGCAGTGCTTCAAAGACCTGTTGATGAATTAACCTCAGTTTAGCAGTCAGATCATGAAGATAATCGATCAACATTGGGTACTCAAGATCTGAAAACACACTCGGTCTAGGGACCCCCCAAACATTTTCAGGACAACCGAACACTATTTCGTAGGGACTAAGCCCTACTCGGGAGTGTATGGTCGCCCTAGTTGACAGAAGAGCTAGAGGCAAAGCGTCAGGCCACGAAAGACCAGTCGTAGCCTGAATCTTCGCCAACTTTAATTTGAGCGTGCCATTATACCCCTCAACCAAACCCGCTGACAGAGGATGATTGGCGCTATGGAATTTTTGAATAATTCCAAGGCCCTTACACACACTCTTCATCACACTCCCCACAAACTCACTTCCATTATCAGACCATACAATCCATGGCATTCCATACCGAGGAAAGTATTCCTTCAGTAGGATTTTCGCAATGGATAAAGCAGTGTTATCTTTGAGAGGGTAGGCTTCAATCCATCGGGAGAATGCGCAAACCACAACTAAAACGTACTTCAGGTTATTGCATCGCTCCATATGGATGAAGTCTAGCTGAATTACTTCAAAGGGACATGAAGGGGGAGCAAAATGGCCAGGAGGTGTAGGGGTTCCTTTTCCAGGGTTGTACATCATACATATCATACAATTCTTGACCAATCTCTCAGCACATTTAGTAATACCATCATTCTTCCATACAGGGGATAACAACTTGCAGATACCTTTCGCACTGATATGTGCCAAGCCGTGTGCCATCGTCACAACAGCCAGCACATACGCATCCGGCAACATCTATCTCTTATGCTCCGACAAATCAATCCAACAACCATTCGCATCCAACTTTCCCGTACTCTCTTTCCACTTCGTCTTTTCAATCTCAGTGGCCTCGTTCTGTATCGCTCTCACACTCTCAATAGTGTCCTCACACATACCAGTTTCTGCAGGCCACCTTACCGAACTCGTCACATACATTCTCGTGCTAAGGTTCCGGGCAGTCTCCTTAGCAGTCTCATCCGCAAACGCATTCCCACGACCAACATCATCTATCACCTTTTGATGCGCACTACACTTAACAATCGCCACCTGCTCAGGCAAAGTAAGTGCATCCAAAGGATCATTCACAAGCTGTCCATGCTGAATCTTAGTGCCATGCGACGTCATAAAACCTCTCTCTCTCCACAATCGTCCAAAGCTATGGGCGACGCCAAAAGCATATTGGCTGTCGGTAAACACATTCACCCGTTTCCCTTTTGACAACACACACGCTCTAGTCAAGGCAATCCGTTCTGCCGCCTGGGCAGAATTCTGATTCAATCTCGCAGCTTCCACAACCGTACTCAATGTCACTAGAGCATACGCAGTCATTACATCACCATTCGGCAACTTAAAACACGACCCATCCACATACAGAGTCCCGTCGGGATTTTCTAAAGGAGTATTTTTCAGGTCCACACGACCCTTTGTTTCCTCCTCAGTTCGTAAGTAGCAGTCGTGAGGTGCTACTTCGTCTAACTCCATAGTAATCGGCAACAACGTCGCCGGATTCAGGACATTACAGCGCTTTATCTGAATGTGACTTGCCAGAAGCGTCAACTCGTACCCAGACAACCGTGCACTCGTCAGGTGCTGGGTTTTCGTATGATTCAAGAGAGTGTCAACTGCATGCGGAACCATCACCGTAAGCATATTATCCATGACCAATCCTGCAGATTGCCGGATGGACACCGCAGCTGCCGCTGTTGCCCTCAGACAACTCGGCAATGCTCTTGCTACCGGGTCCAAGGTCGAGGAAAAATATGCACATGGACGCTGCTTACCGCCGAATTGTTGCGTCAAAACACTCAACGCACAACCTTCCCTCTCGTGACGTATAGTGTAAACGGCTTACTGTAGTCAGGGGTACCTAACACAGGAGCCGAACACAACGCGTCACGCAGTTCAGAAAAACTTTTCTGACATTCTTCCGTCTATGGCAAAGGAGTTGGAACATCCTTGCATGTAAGAGCCACCAATGGTTTCGCTAGCAATGAAAAATTTGGAATCCATTGCCTGCAGTATGACGTGATACCTAAAAAGGCACGCACATCTCTCTGAGTTGTTGGCACAGTCATTCGGGCAATCGCTGCAATTCTCTCTGGGGTCAACCTTCTTCCCTCCTTTGACAATAAGTGACCTAGATAGGTTACTTCTTGACAACAATATTGAAGTTTAGAAGGAGACACCTTGTGATATAAGTCACAGAGATGTTGCAACAACGATACCGTAGCGATTCTGCAAATGTCCTGAGTGTCTGCAGCCACCAATAAGTCATCGACATATTGGATTAAGGCCGCACCAGCCGGCAACATAAACGCATCAAGTTGACTCTTCAAGGCTTGGCTGTATATCGATGGACTCTCACAGTAGCCCTGAGGAGCACGTTTAAACCTGAAACTGCGGCCACCAAGCGAGAAACCGAAAAGGTCCCTACTCTCTTCAGCAATCGGGATGCTGAAAAAACGCATTTTTCAGATCGATCACTGAGAACCAAGATGCAGAGGCTGGAATCAGAGTTAGTAGAGCCGTAATGTCAGGCACCACAGGGAACTGAGGAATCAAAATTGTATTCACCTCCCGTAAATCGATAACAAAACGATAAACAGGGGGTTTCGATGGATCAGTGCGTTTCAGAATGGGCAGCACAGGGCTATTGCACACATTTCCCCGAGTCTCTTCGATAACGTCTTTTTCGATCAAATCGTAGATGATAGCTAACAGTGCTCGCTCGCCATCAAGGGAGATACAATACTGGGGAATACGTGGCAAACGCACATTAGATTTCAGATGAACAACATAAGGGGAAATTTCGAGCAGGCCCACGTCATTGGGACCTGTTGCCCACAAAGATGCAGGAAGAGAACTCAATTCCGGTGGAAGCTTGTCGATGGATAAGTACATAGGAGAGATAACTCTCTCTCCCAATGTAAGCTTTACTCCCGCAGGAGAACAATACAAAGTTGCAATTAGACGTTTCAGCAAATCCAGGCCCAAAAGATTCTCACCACAACCAGTAGTCAAAATCAAAGGAGCTTTCAGCTCACGAGGCCCAATTGTAAGGGGCAAAGGGCGCGAAACTGGATTACTAACAGGGGCGCCAGAGAATCCAACGGAAACATTTGTTAAGCCAGACAAAGGTGCGCCAGGGAGTTTCGAATGCATGATGGAACTTTTCGCTGCACCAGTGTCCAACAGAAAAGGCTCAACGACGCCCGAGGTGGCAACTGCGACGTAAGGCCCACTCTGATCGACCGGAACTGATACTACTCCCTCTCTTTGTCCATGGCTGTCCTAGTAATTACCATCATCAGTGTTCTGATCAACGTAATAATCGTCTACATTATACTGAGCAGATCTGCTTTGTGATGATCCACGCTGATCAAAACAGTTGTTAGAATCGGAAGAATTATTGGACCGATCAGTCTGAACACCACGGCCTCTACCGCGTGATGCTTGTTGGGGGCCGCTGCGACCTCCTCTAGATGAATTACCGCTGTTTCGATTGCGCAAGACTGGACAATCGAATTTCAGATGACCCTCGTTCCTACAATAGGCACACTGATTGTACCCCAATGAAGATCTGTCAAAAGAGGAGTCATTTCGAGATTGCGATCTATTCGACTGAGACTGCGATCTATTCCGCTGTTGCGAATCGTTCTGATTCGAACGTGGTGGATACACTTGCTGTAACAGCACTTTCGTTTTGAGTTCTTTCGTTTTCTTATCAGCACGGTCATTCTCTTCTTTCTCTCGGTTCTCATAATATTGTGCTGTAGCCAATATTTGAGCAGAAGTAGAAACAGCCCACGCACTTTCTGAATTACGCAATTTGTTGCTTAAGTCAGGCAGCAAATTTGAGACAAACTTATCCACAAACAATCGCTGACCTCCCTCAGTACCCATATCTTGACCACTATGATCAATGAATGCCTCTTCAAATCTCGTAAAGAAATCAGAGACAGGTAGGGAGGGTGTGTAGAAGGATAGACGCGTGTTGAGGCATTCGGGTCCTAGGTCGTAGAGGGATTTGTGTGCGTCGGTGAGGAGACGGAACGTTATTCTCTTGTTGACAGGGAGCCAATGGAGGTCTTTCAGGTGGCCGGAAATGTGAGCTTGCCGAGGGATATCCAGAATGAGTCTGGCTGAGGCGTTTTGGATGTGTTGTAGTTTTTTCTGTAGTTTGGCTGTGGTTCCGGCGTAGAGGGTGTTTCCGTAATCCAGTCGGCTTGTGACCAGTGCGTGGGTGACCGTCTTTCTTGTTTCGGTGGGGATCCAACGGAAGATTTTTTTGAGCATTCATAGGATGTTGAAGCAGGATGATGAGATGGCGTTGACTTGTCTGGTCATCGAGAGGGAGGAGTCCAGGATGAAGCCCAGGTTATGTGCATGGTGAGTAGGTATGGGTGCGGTTCCGAGGGCTGGAGGCCACCATGGGTCGTCCCAGGCAGAGGGGGATGGCCCTAGGATGAGGACTTCTGTTTTGTCCGAATTTAGTTTTAAACGGCTGATCTTCATCCACTCGGCTACTTCTTTCATTCCTTCGTGTAAGTTGGTTTTGGCGGTGTTTGGGTCTTTGGTGAGGGAGAGGATTAGCTGGGTGTCGTCTGCGTATGAGATGATGTTGAGGTTGTGTTGGCATGCGATGAAGGCGAGGGGACTCACGTTGAAGAGGGTGGGACTGAGTGATGATTCTTGTGGTACGCCGCAGATGAGTTCGGTGGCCTCAAATTTGAAAGGGGGGAAGCGGACTCTCCGTGTTCTTCTGGTGAGAAACGAGATGATCCAGTGCAGTGCTTTTCCTTGTATTCCGATGTTGCTGAGGCATTGAATGAGGGTGCTATGACAGACTGTGTCGAAGGTTGCGGAGAGGTCAAGTAAGATGAGAGCGACTGTTTCTCCATTGTCCAGTAGTGTTCGGATGTCATCTGTTGCAGCGATGAGGGCGGTTTCGGTGCTGTGTTTGGCTCGGAAGCCGGACTGTGAAGGGTCGAGGGATTTGTTGGATTCGAGGAAGGTGGCGAGCTGACTGTTGACGGCTTTCTCGATGACTTTGGCAGGGAATGGGAGGAGCGAGATGGGGCGGTAGTTCTTAAGTTTGATTGGGTCTGCCATGGGTTTCTTCAGAAGGGTGCTGAGTTCGGCATGTTTCCAGTTTTCCGGGAAGGTAGCGGAGTTGAGGGAGCAGTTAATGACATCGCGGAGATGGGGTGTGATGATGGAGTCTGCTTTGTTGAAAATGTGGTGGGGAAATGTGTCGGTTAGTGATCCTGAGTGGATGGAGTTCATCAGGCGGATGGTGTCTTCGGTGGTGATAGGGCTCCAGGCGCAGAGGTTGTTAGAGTGCGGTTTTGGTTCAGAGGTGGGTGGAGTGGACTGGTCTTCGGACTGGTTTTCACAGCTGTTATGTATTTTGTCGATTTTGTTGTGGAAGAACGAGGCTAGAGAGTCGCATAGGTCTTGGGAGGGAGTGATGTCGTTAGTGCCGGTGGAGGGGCTAGTGAATTCTTTGATGATGTTGAATAGTTCCTTGCTATTTGGGCATTGTTGTCAACTCGATCCTTGAAAGCTGATTTCTTGGTGGATCCGATCAGTTGATGGTGTTTGCGGGTGGTGTTCTTGAAGGTGGCTAGGTTGTCAGTGGTTGGGTTTTTTCTTCAGGTTTTCTCGAGAGTACGACAGAACTTTTTGGATTTTTTAAGGTCATCGTTGAACCAGGGGGCTTTTTTGCTACCATGCTTGATTAGATGGTTTTTCAAGGGTGCTAGTTTGTCAGCGCTCTGAATGATCCACTGAGTGAGGTTTGTGGCTGCTTGGTTAGGGTCCACTGAAATGGCAGGGGGGTTTTGGTGAAGCGATGTGAAGAGTTGGTCGGTGGAGATTTTGTTCCAATTTCTTCGGGGAATAGGTTGTGGGGGGTTGTGGGTCGTGGACTTTATGTAGTTGAAGTGAACGCAGCTGTGGTCCGTCCAATGGAGAGCTGTGGTGTGACCGAAGGAGATGTGCTTGCTAGAGGTGTGTCCGGCAAGGTGGGTGGGGGTGTCAACAAGTTGTTTGAGTCCGAGATTGGCCAGGTTGTCCAGGAGGGTGGTGGTGTTGTTGTCGTTTTTCTTTTCCAGGTGAAAGTTGAGGTCTCCCAGTAGAATGTAGTTCTCGGATGGGAGGGCATGAGGGCTGATGAAGTCAGCGATGTCTTCGCTGAATTGTGTGCGGGGTCCTGGGGGTCTGTAGATGAGGGTGCCTCTGAGTGTGGTTTTGGGGTCGGTGTGAATCTGGAAGTGAAGGTGTTCGGCGGTAGCGAGGTTTTCGTCGGAACTAGTCGTGATGCGGATGGTGTTCTTGTGGACAATGGCGATGCCTCCTCCTGTTTGGTTGGTGCGATCTTTTTGGATGATCTTGTAGGTGTCCGGGATGGCTATGGCGATATCGGGGGCTGATGAGGCGTTCATCCATCTTTCTGTAAGGAAGGCGACGTCCGGCGATGTAGTGTCGAGTAGGTTCCAGAGTTCGATGGAGTGTCTGTGGACTGAGCGGGTGTTGAGCAGGATGCACTTTAGGTGGTTAGTGTCGGAGCTCTGTTTGGAGATTGTGGGTTTGGTGTGGGTCCTGATGCAGTCGAACTTGCAGGAGTGGCAGATGAAGGGTCCATGGGTGTGTCCTGGGGCGGCTTGGTAGCAGTTTGGGAGTCGGCCGGGGTAAAGTGCTGAGAGGGTTGCGGAGTCATAGGTAATGCGGGTGGAAAGGGAATTGCGGGGAACAGGGGGTATGGCGCTGGGCGCGGTCCAGGCGCGGACGGGCATAGACGGGCTTACCTTTGGCGCACCTTCGTCGCGCATTGGGCGCGATCGCTGCGCGCAAAAGCATCTGTCATAAATGGCTAGTGGAGGGGGGAGGGGCGAGGGAGGAGCAGCTGAGAGGCGGGAGTGGGGCGGAGAGGCGGGCAGGGAGGCACAACAACAAACACCAAAATGGCTGCAAGCCAAAATCGAAACTGGATTGGGGCACAACCTCGTAAGCGCTAAGTAGTGGGCAGTGGCACCGGCACAATCAGGCACAAAATATTAATACAGGCAAAGGCAGCAAAGTATCAATGAATGCTAGTCAAAGCGCGCTTTCGCAAATTAGCGCTACAATATGACAATTAGCAGCAAGCAGGCACTAATGGATGCAGGGGCAAATCGAACTATTACAGAGATCAATCAGAGCAATTCAAACTATAACAGAGATCAATCAGAGCAATGCGAGGCAGAGAAGCGCTACGATACCACCAGGAGCAAGGTGAGGAGCGGCCGTCTCTGAAGGCTTCAGGAAGGTCACAGACACACTATTAGACACTAGTCAGACAAATTTTAAAATAACTTGTGCTCTCCCTCTGGTAGCTTGGCAGAGAGCAGGAAGTCTTAACTTAAGAGATAATGTGTAAAGTATTTGTGCAACACAACACACAGTAACATATTGAAAACACCACAAAAAACTCCACACCAGTTTAGAAAGATAGATTATGATGTTATAAGCAAAAAAAAGGGAGAGTTTGTGGCCTTACGGCCAGATCTGCTGACTTTGGAGCTGGGAAACCAGGTTTGAGCCTTGGTTCGGCTCAGCTTCATGTGATTATTGCTAAATCAATTAATATCCCGGTGCCTAGCAAAAATGAATGTGTCCTTGTGTAATGTAACTGGTGCTCATTTATAGTGCTCCAATACCTTTGGGTCACGTTTGTGCTATATTAATATGCAAAACAACAAAAATCCAATAAGTTGAAGTCGAGATATGAATTTTTAAAGACTAAATGTAATGCTTTGAAGCAATAAGCGACTACAGGGAGGTTATCTTCCAGCACTGGACCAGAGCAAAGTCAAGAGTTCAGGCTGACTGTTATGAAGCTTGGGCCAGAAAATGGAGCCAATCAAGTCCCACTGAACAAACAACCTTGATCCTGGTCCCAACAGCATGTTGTGGGAAGCAGTCGATCCCTCAGTAGGGGTAATGTATTGTTTTACTTCATGCTGTGGTGGCGATGTTGCACCAAGTGGAGAGGCATTTACAGAGTGGTTTCTCTGCGCAGTTGAGGAGATGCAGCATTCTTCCCACACACAGGCGGTGTTGAGGCAGTTCTTTTGCATCAGTTATTTTGGCGTAGCTCTGGTTTCTGGTCCATTCACCAGTTGTGCTATACATAGACTGAAAATGTATCCATTTTAACCGACCAGCAAAGAAACAGGTGGTGCGACTCTGAAATCCCTGAGTGTCAGGAAGCAAGAGGCAAGAAAACAAGCCTCTGGAGACCACTCTGGGTACAAGGATGAATCAATCAATCAATTAAGTAATTTGTAAATCACGCTACCTACCCGCTAGGGTCTCAAGGTGCTGGGGGGGGGGGGTTGCAGTCAGTGTCTTGAGCAGTCTTCTGAATGCCAGGAGGTCTGTAGTCTGTCGTAGGTAGAGGGGATCATGAGTCTAGCTTTCCCTCAGCAGGCTCAGAAAGCATCAGGTAGCAGGGCAGCACAACAAAACAACAGTTATTCCAGAGCAGCAACCAGCAGAGTGACAGTCTTTGATCAGCACAGTAGTTCTTTTGACAGAGTTTCTTTACAGTCCACCAGTGTCTTGTGGGGGTAAAAGACCCAATACTTATATGCATTTGTGACCTGGAAGTGGTGGTGACTTCAAAGAATGTATGTATGTATGTATGTGTCTTGTAAAGCGCACTGCTGCCCTGAGGCGTCGTGGCGCTGTAGACCGCTGGGGAACCCGTCCTGGCTATCCCTGTGAGATGGTCCCTACTGGGTATCTCCAAGGTGAAACCAGGCATCCCCGGTGAATGTGGGGGGCCGTTGTAGAGATGAGGCAAGCTAATGCCCAGAGTGGCTGAGTGTGATCCTTTTTCTGAATTGTTTTTGGCCACAATAGGTGTGGCAGGGTATACTCAGACATGAGTCTCTTTCTCACTGCACCATCAGGATTCAAGCAAGCCGGGCCGAAGAAGGCTGAAATGCCAGAAACCGGTCCCCGGTAGCTTGTCTCCTTTCTGGCGAAGAATTGGCTTGGTAGTTTAGTCTGCCCTGTTCCCATGATGCACTGGGCCAGGGACAGACTGATTTGCATATAGCCAGGTTCTGAGCTGGGATGGTGCAGTGAGATAAATAACAGTGATGGATCAAGCCCTGATCTTTGGACTGGGTAAGAGAGGTCTGCTTAATTCAGACACTCTGTTCATCACCACCCCCTTTTCTGAATCGTCCTTGGTTAGAGTAGGCACCGAGGCGAGAATTATCGAGTCCGCTGACCCTGGTCCACGACCCTGCCGCGTCGAGAATTGAACCCTGGTCCCAGGCCGTTCTCTGCTTCCGGGTCTGCCGCCTCTAACCAGTGAGCCACACAGAGAGGTCCTTTCATTTCAGACCCTGGGCCAGTCTCACTACAGAGGAGTAATCAACCTTGTGTGTTATGGACAGGACACTTCCTATTAAGGTATGTTAGCTCCTTCCTCCCATCCTGCTAATGATGAGAAATCAGGATGCAGATGGGCACTACTAACATTCTTCTGTGTACAACGGTCTAGAGGGAATGCACTTCAGACATGTAAAGAAGACAGGCTGCAGGTCCACAGATCATTAATAGCAGATACACTTCAACCTTCTAAACTAGTAATGTTAAAATTAACTTTACCAGACGCTCCAGCAACCGGGCCACACAGGGTGAGAGAGCCGTACACAGCAGGTCCGATGGACTCCATTCCCCAGGCTCCTCCACTCCTTCCTCGTCATCACCAGCAGCTCCGGGAGGTGCTTTTAACCACCGGCGATCTCCCGCAGAACAGGAAGAGGAAGAGGCCGGGCTGTTTCATTTCAGATCCCTCTAATTATACATTGGATAATTGGAAGTTGGACGGAAACCAGTCAACAAAGCAAGGTAATTTTTAATCACCTTATTAGTCCTGACTATCCCAGTACTTTATTGTGACTTCATCCAGGGTCACCGGGTCTTTATGGTTTAGCGTCTGCAAATGGGCCAAAGGAAAACACCCACTCCACATGGGGGGACCTGGGGAGTCTACATGCCTGGCAAAATTGTCTCTTTTTTGACTAAAGCTGCGCTCGCAATCAGGCATGAGATAGCTCTTACCGAGTGAAGGTTATCATTAGAGGCTGGACAATGTTTTCAGAAGCATGCTGCTAGGGAGGAGGGGGAACAAGGAAAATCAGCAGCTGCTATGGGTCCTTTAGAAGGCTCATCAATCACAATTTCCTCTGCACCCTCATGTCAACTACTCACCCCTGATGAACTCAACATGTTATCTAACACTCTAGTTGATAAAATAAAAGTGAGAAACGATGTGGCCTCAGACTTACCCCCATCCAAGAGAAAACAAACTGCTTGTAATAAGTCATTCGAGGAAATCCCCACTGACACAAACAAGGACACAATCGTCTTTATAATCTGGTCTGAACCTAGAGCAGTTATTGGACTCTTTATTTACAAAGCTTGAGTCAATTACAAAGGCTCTCTTAGCACCATTAATGCTAACATTCGGAAAAGCTGAGAAACTAGTCAACAACTTGATTACCAATTTTAATAAATGTGCAAGGACACTTGTGCCAAAACCAATGGGGGTAGGGGCGGCAATTCAATCTCGGAATATGAATCAAATTCAACCCAACCCCTCTGGCCCATGTTTAAATGTTCTAGGGACTGAAGGAATACCTAGTGGATCAAGTCAGTCAATGAAAACCATGGTTATAGGATCTGTAGCCCAGAACTCCAAAGAAGCCCAGACGGGTAGACCCCTAAATACTGAGAGGGCCCATCAACCTACACGTATCCAACCTAATCATATTATACACAAAGTTATGAAGCAAAGCATTCTTGATTTACCTCCTGCATCTTCCCCTGTAGTAGCAGTCTTACTGGTGGCCCCTTCTCACTGTCAGGACTTCTGTCATCCGCGGATCGCTGTTACGAAACAGCGCTACTAAGGTGATCGCAGTGCAAGAAGAAAACTACATTTCCCAGCATTCCGTGGGATACGTTGCGTGCGTGACGCACCCCTCGCAATACCAGGAAATAAAGATCTTGCCGAAGACGCCGGCATTGCCGATTATTCCTGCCTGATGACGGTGAGGGTTGGTATGCTGAAATTCCGGTAAGACCCTTCTTGGTTCATATTTCTTCGGACCGATTGGTACCCCGCTCTGGGTTGGGTACACTACCTGAGATGCTCCAAGCTGAGACTTGCTGTTAGCGGGATATTGGAGCACAACTAAGTTCCCTTCTCCAAACAAACACTTTCTTCCTGTTGGAAGAGATGTGCGCTCGCTGTCTCATTGCAGGGAGAAAACAAAGACCCGGCTATATTTGATTTTGGGAAAGACCCATTTGTTCATGGGTCCTTGTGAAACACTACGCTGCCTTGAGAACGATAAAACAACAGTCTGGGCTCAGACTGTTTTCTGCTTTATTTGCTTTGAATCTGGATTACATAGTCGTCTAAGAGTCATTAGACGCCTGTGGAGCACAGGAGCTGTGCAAGTTCGGCAGACCACATTCAGAGGGTATTAATCATGCCTGCTGGACATTTATGAATTGTCTTCACAACAATTTGTCAATCTTTTCATCCCTACACAGGAGAAACAATTTAGGGATTGCATATCGGAGGGATTGGTACAACCACAGAAATGAAAACAGACATTGTTTGGGATGTTGAAGGATTGTTTGTAAATTAGTTCAGCTCACATAGGAATGAGAGTTACATTGTATGTTTTGTATCTCCCACTGCAGTTGGTTCAACATCCTGGTATCGCCCTGAATCTCTTCTCCTAGGTTTCAGGTCAACTGTATTTTCCCTTTCAGGTAGGGGTGACACCATAATACAAAATACATGATAAAGGAAAGAAAGTGGGTGGTTCTCATGTGGTGGTGTGGGGGGTGTATTCTAATTGTCTGTTATTCTCATTTCAGATCTCCCTCCCCGCTGTCCCCTTCCTTTCCTTCCCCTGTGGGACTATCCTAGTAGCCTGTGTTTACAACTTCAGGCTCTGGGGGAGTTGCGTAGGGGAAGTTATAGGTAATTCAGCACAGCCCCGAAGAGACCAGAAGAAGGAGCCTGACACTCTCTCTCTCAAAAAACTATGGAAACCACCAAGGACTTATTATATAAAGTGACTCATTGGTGTACTAAAAATGCTATAAATGACATGAGTATATCATCTGACATTATTATGGTCTGAAGAGTGGGGGTGGATAGGTCATTGAAAAAAAAGATTGGCGTTGGTGACTGCATAGTTGTCAACTTTCAGAGAAAGCCAAGATAATAATAGGCTGCTTATACCAGAGTAGTTCAAACTCCTTAATTAGAGTAGTCTTGCTACAACATTTTTACCCCCCTGGCCAGCGCAGATATCCTAAGCAATGGCAATGGCTAATATCCCGAAAACCAGGCAGGTCTGTCAACAAATGTTATATAGATAATAACTTACCAATGAGTAACCGTTTCCAACCCCTAGCTAGCCTTCAGAATCTGGATGAAAATGACTGACTAGAGCGTGAAGTAAAAACATATCAAGACACACCTCCAGTTAATATGATCCAAAACACACATAAGTTACCGGTCTTGGATCATGTTGCAATAACCACTGCAACCCCAGGAACTCCCCCTATTCTAACTCCGACTATGGCAGCGTCAAAATGAATGGGTTTTGCAGTAGAACACCCACCACAACACCCATTGCCCACCCCTTTTATGCTAAGGATAGCGTGAAAGGGTGCCTTATTTACAGGGAGGCGTTGAGCCATGGTGATTGGCTTAACGCTGCCTTGCAAATAAGGCAAAGCCCCTCTCGCCACAGGAACATCACTAAACCTGCACGTAAATATGCCCCTGAGTGTGGTTTCCACCCCTTGACAAACGAATCAAGAAGGAACTGAATGCATGTCACCTGTATAACCGCTTATCTCCAAAGACCACAGAGCATCCGCTAAGTAAGTCTGAACTTTCTAAATGAGCGCGAGAGAAAATTGCAGTTTATTTTCTTGGACCCTTAAACAATTGTCATCACCTCATGGTAGTTATTGGCGAGTACTCAAGTTTTCCCTTAATGGACAATTTATCATTGACTACCCATAACAAAGTCATTGAGAGACTGGATAATATTTTCGCAGTGTGGTGTGTTCCTCTGTTCTTAAGTCTGTTCTTTAACAGGAGAGAGCTCAAGGACTTTCTTAGTTGGTTGAATGTCAAGGATCAGCAAAGCACACCTCTCTGGCCACTGTTGAATGGTGTTGTTTAATGATTTATGAGCACCCTGAAGAAAGTGGTTCAATGCTTTGTGCTCAAAGGACTCAATCTCATATCAGGCTTTTGCCTGGCTCTACATGCCTATCAATCAACTCCCCATTCCATAACAGATGAAAGTTCTACCACCTTGATGTTTGGAAGAGCCGTTGGGACAAAGCTACCACAGTGGACCACAAGCCCAGTGATAGACATTGACGAGATTCAAGTCACAGACACTTCTCACAAAAGTAACATGACGATCTATGCAGATAAGGGCAGATGCATTCAGGCAAGGGTTTTAAGGACGGAGACTGGGTCCTAATTAATCAAAAACAGAAACAAAAGATTACTGGTTCATTGGATGCCGAAGCATTGAGAGTCGTGCAAAAACACAAGTCGTCACAAGTTGTTTGATGCTGAACCATTGAGAGTTGTGGTAAGTAATGAATATATGGCAAATGCTTAATGTCCCTAAAAGTCAATTATGAGAATTTCTTCACATTTCAATCATTTGTGTGAATGTTTGTTGGCTCCCGACCTTATAACTGAGACAAGTCCATCTGATTTCCCAAGTCACTCATCTGACTCCACATCTACGATGCCAGATAACAGTGTGACTCCCTGACCTCATACTACTCAATCTGGTACAAGCACATTGTCGGCTCATTGAGAAGCTGTAATGTACATATGTTGCTCGTATTTTTTATTTAACAAATGTGGAGTTGTAGTATCATGTGATTAAGTGCTATAGGACGCTTGTGGTCCTACGTGGACCCCTTACCAAGTTACCCAAGCAGTTAGGAGGAATTTGGGATGTGTATTGGCACGGTCAAAAAAGTCTATGAAAGTGTGTTCAGTTAATGGTCGCATGCTGAAGAATAAAGACACGTTTACCAGAGCTCTGTGTGTGGCATAGTCATTGGTATGCTCCAGAGTTGAGCTGAATGCTACAGCCTTGAAAGGGTTAAATTGCACATACATATATATTGGTGTCTTGCAGGCTTTTCTTACCCTAAAAGGGGCTGATTTTGATTAAACCTCTGCTCTGTCAGTCCCAGGGTGGGGTGGATGGAGATCAGTTGAAGTTGAATGACAAGATGTTGTGTGCATAGTGCTTATCAGTGTGGAAATAAAACAATAACTAGAAGGGGATCAATTTAATTCATGTCCGTGTAAGGAATATATCATGGTAACACGTATGGAGCGTGGGCCATAGGCGTCCTCACCACCAGGTATATGGCCTACTAAATTTGTCTGGATTTCTTTGCCTATTATATATTTCTCACAACAATCATCCAATGACCTTGCTACATACAAGAATCATCTTGATAGAGAAGATGAAATAAATTAGTGTGTTTAATGTTTTCACATAGTACTGTCGGTTATAATTTCAGATAGTGCACTATGTGAGGAGTGTGCGCTTTAACACCAGCTCCGGAGAGGAAATCTTCTTTGATGAAAATGGCGATGTGCCGGCAGTGTTTGATTTTATCAACATCCAGCTATCCTCTGAAGGTTCCATCAAACTGGTGAAGGTGGTGACATATGACTCCAGCGCCCCTGAAGGGAAGCAGATCAGGATAGAGGATGATGCCATGATGTGGAACACAGAGGACAACCAGGTGAGGATCTTTGAGGGATTTCTTAGTGGGAAGGGGCAGATAGTGCAACTGTTATCGGATTAATGCACAGCGGTATTTTATTGAGAGGTAAACGCTCATCTATTAAGTAGTGTTTATTGTTGTTTTTATGGTGCTCCCCAAGGTAACGTCGAGGGCCCAGCGATGTCGATCAAAATACTTTAGAACGTGAGGCTAGAGGATCTCTAGTCTCATCCCTTCGCTGGCACACACTTGGTTGTCTTTCCTTGGGTCAAAAAAGACTTTCATTCAATATTTCTTGTTGTGTATCTTTAATTTTACTTCATGATTGAATTCCTGATTTGCGACATTGATTCTTATGTCTTCAAAATCATTATCAACAATATTTAGTTCAGGCAATGTCTTTCAAACGTGTCCAATGCATTTCGGGCATTTTTAACATGCCCTTCATCAGGGAATTGACACTGAAAACAATAATGTAAATAAACATTAATATGGTTACTAAATATGTGCACAGATAAACAGTACACAAACATGTAAATGATTGCAATCATGTTAAACGTTTTCCAAAGTATTAAACTAGCTTCTCAAAGGGAAACGATAATACCAAGCTATAACTATTTACCCAACATGTGAGAAAATGTCGCAGCGTGTTTACATGCAAAGGTAAGAATAAATGGGTCGGCGTGTCACTTACATGCCTGTCAGGGAAAGCTGGTGTAAATCTAAAAAAGAATGGGAGGAATGCGGTTAGCGCATGTTGACAGAGTGCTTCGGTGGCGCACTCGAGAATTGGGTCTAGCGGGTAGTGAAAACTGACCTTAAGGTTGTTGGGAAAGTGTTCCGGTCCGATGCTCGTCTCCGAAAAACGCCGGCTCAGACGAATACTTGCCGCGTTTAGATATTTCAAAATGGGGTGATCACGTGATGGGTCACATGTTTAAGACATAATGGAAAGACTATAGGAGTTTAAGATTTCGTCGGGGGAGAATACGAGCTAAATTACGAAATTGTCAAGAGAGTGTGCTAAAATGAATTAAAGGGGTTAATGGGGATGCTAACGAGCTCATGGTAGTGAGAGATGCCAATTACAAATTAAAGTGGAGATGTATAAAAATCGAACCCTGGTGGTGGAGGTAAAAGGGAACTAGGTGCTAACCGTGTAGCTAATGCGGTTGTGACGAAAATTGAAAGGAAAACCGGGATATGAAATGTCAATGTCAGTGGTGATAGTGAACATACACAGTGACAACAAGTACAGTCTACGGAGCAATATTTCAAAGATAGCAAGACAGTTCAATTCTTTCATTTAAACCCATCGGTTTTTGGGTCGATAATTTGTGAATCCAGTAGTTCTCTCTTCTTAGGAGATATTTGTTGTTATCTCTCCCTTCCTTTTTAAGAACCGTTTCGAGAATGATAAATTTGATTTGAGAGACGTTGTGTTGTGTTTCAACAAAGTGTGCAGATAGTGCTGACTTCAAGTTTTTAAGTCGAATGTTAGACTTGTGTTCCGTAAGGCGCACCTTGATTCGTCGTTCGGTCTTGCCGACATACATCTTCCCGCAGGGGCATTTTATTCCATATATCAAGTTGCTGGTGTCACAGGTTGCATTCACCTTGAGTTTGATAGGATTACCTTGTCTCGGATGATGGATAATGTTTCCTCTGATAATGTTATTACAGTTGCCGCAGTTTAGACAAGGTTTGGTTCCAATATATACTGTGGTCTCTATGGGCTTGTACTGTAGGATTTCTCCCAAATTCTTTGCCCTAGTGAAGGCGAATAGTGGTGGTTGACTAAATGAGTTTTTGAAATCCGGTTCAATGTTTAAGATTGTCCAATGTTTCATTATGATTTGTTTACATTTTTTGCTGGCTGTAGAATATTTAGAAACCACCACTGTCCGTGATTGCTCTGGTTTTATTGTTGGAGTTAAAAGTTTGGTTCTATCCATGTTGTCAATCCTTGCTTTAGTTTCTTCAACTAGGGTTTGTGGGTAGCCTCTGTTGGTAAATTTGTTGGTCATCTCAGTGAGTCTTTTCTTGAGAGTGGTTGTGTCTGAGGTAATCCTTTTAACTCTGGCCATCTGTGAATGTGGTAAATTCCGTATCAAATTCGGTTCGTGAAAACTCGAGTGTAATAACATGTTGTTCCTGTCTGTGGGTTTGACATAAAGGTCAGTGATGAATCCATGTGGAGTTACGGATATTTTCACATCTAAGAAGTTAACAGAAGTATCTGATATGTCCCAAGTTAATTGGATCCGTTGGTCGATTGCATTGAACTTAGTAAGTTCCATCCTTAATGTCTCCTCTGTGCTGGTCCAGATAATGAAAAAATCATCAATGTATCGTATTATCATTTTCAAATGGTTGGTCCATGTTGTCTTCTTGAGGATATGTTGTGTTTCATACCATTGCATAAAGATGTTGGCATACACGGGTGCGGCCGAATTGCCCATAGCCATCCCAGTGAGTTGTTGTTACCATTCCTCTTTAACTCTGAAATAGCTGTGGTACAAAGTAAAATGCATTAGTTCCATTAGAAACAACTGTAGGTCTTGGTCCAGGTCCGTGTTCAAGAGTGCTGATTCCATAGCTTCAATCCCCATGTCATGGGGTATGCTCGTGTATAGACTGCATACATCTGCGGTGCATAGGATCACCTTTTCTGCTGGGTTCAATGATATTTGCTGTAGTTTTAGTAAAAATTGTGAGGTGTCTTTGATGTACGTTTGCATGGATTGTACTGTCGGTTGTAGGTATTTATCGATCAGCTGTCCGATCGGTTGATGTAGGCTTCCTCGTGTAGAGACAATAGGCCTCATTGGTGGGTTCATAATGTTCTTGTGAATTTTCGGCACCATTCTCAATGTCGGACTTCTGGGATTGGAGGTTATGAGAAAGTGTTTCGTCCTCTCAGTGATGGTTCCGCTTTTTTTGGCTCACCAGAAAGGGAGACTCTGGGATGCCATTTCACATACACACAAGCACAGATTTACAAAGAGTTTGTGCTACTTTTTAAAATCCGACCCAATGGAAAGTCTACTGGTGAGATGCAGAATACACCACAAGTCACACGTTGTACTGGTTTGTTACAGAAAATAACACAAAGCACTGCTTTCATTACTTTGCCTCTGGTATGCTTTCCTTGGGTGCTGCATGGGAGTTCCTTTGTTCCCACCAACAGACTTTGATGCAACTCCATACACAAAGAGAACAATTTATGGATGGAATGCTGAACAATGTCAACCATTTACCTCAGTACAGAGAGCAGGACTTCATCCATCTTTTTTTTGCTCACCATGCGATTCCAGTTTGATCCCAGTCATATGAAAATCAGTCTTGACCCTGCTCCCTATCGGAACAGTCCAGCCTGAATCACCAGACCAGGTCCTCCCAAGATCGTAAACAAGCATCCTGAAATGGGTTTTGGGGTATCACCCCTCCTCAGCTATGCTAACTTGACTCCTGTTGCATAGGGAACATGGGACCAATATCTGGGCATACCCGTTCCACTCAGGGTGATAAATGCAAAAAGAACAATTGATGGACAGAATGCTGAACAATGTCAAATATTCACCCCAGCCATAACTTGATTGTTAGTTTGTTCGTCTCCACTTGCAAGCGAAAGTTCAATTTAAGCACTGCTGCTCGTCATTCTACAGAATGACAGAATGCCTGAAAGCAATTCTCAAAGTGGCATTTGCACTGCCTGTGTATTTCAATTAATCAGTCCTTGCTCATTATAGAGCATCCAAACCTTCAGCCCTGGGGTTTCATAAATGCCCTTATGTTGTTGTTTTCTTAAGCTTTTTAAAATAGTGAGCAAATACTGCGGAATCTCTTGTACGTGTCATGGCACCTGTTAATAATGGCTGCAGAATTGTGTGCTGGGATAGCACACTGGCTGTGACATAAGGAGTGTGTTTCTCACTACAGTACTTACACTACTTGTTCTTGTTGTCTCTAATTATGCCTTCCCCCTGTGCCTGTGTCTTCAGCTCATGCTTGTATGGCTTTCTGGTGTTTTTGCTCCAGTTGTGTGGTGTGGTGCGGTGCGCTGTGCACGGTCCTTGATTGCTCTTCCAGTTGTCTTAGCCGTGACACTTTGGGCAGCTGTATTTGTTTGGAAACAGAGTAGTTATGGTAAGTGTACCCTTTTGTGCAAAATCACCTGGGAGGGTATCCTTGCACTGAGTAGATGGGTTATGCCTTGCCTAAGGCAAGAGGGGGAGCTACTGGAAAAGCCAGGTCTTCAATATCTTATGGAACTTGAGAAGTAACCATGAGGTTCTGATGTGTACTGGAAGGTAGTTTTATTTTTTTAGGAGAGATGTGGGGTAAGACTCGATATCAAGGTTTAGTTCTGTATAAGCATGGGATGTGTATAAATAGGAATCTGTCTCCGTCGATGTGTCTCATAGGTTACGTTTCTGAAAAAGGAGTGAAGTCTTAAAAGCCTTATTTTCATCAGTTGGTGTTCATAAGTTTAGAGGACAATCTCCTTCATATGTCCAGCAGAATCCTATTTGAACTTGTGAGTAGATGTATTGTGAAGGTAGAATCATTAAAAGCCATGTTGAATAATGGTTTGTATTTAGTGTGCAGATAATGGAGCACAGTGGAGTGTTGACATGGTAAAAACATACTTTTGGTCACCACATTAAGGAAGTGTGCATGATTTTTCCTAATGATCATAGGAGGTTCAGATGATTTTCTGACTCATGTTATAAAAGTGGAGAAGTGTGGCTCAATGGTTAGAGCAGCAGACCCTGATGCTGAGGTCTAGCCTGGGACCAGGGTTCAATTTCCCGCCTCGGCGGGTCTTGGGCTCAAAAATTCCACGGACCTGATAATTCTCGCCTCGGTGCCTATTCCAATCATGGAGTCCCACTCTGCAACTCTGGGCAATAGCTTGCTTAATCTCCACAACGCTAAGAATGCCTAGCCTCCACCTTGGGGGTGCCCAGGAGTGAACGCCTAACAGGGAAAGCCCGGATGGGTTCCACAGCGGTATTCGTACAAGTGCCTTGAGACCCTTGCGGGTGAGTAGTGCACTATACAAGTATCAATTTACATTTACAAAGGTAATGGAAGCATGGAACTATGTGGTTCCCTTTAGCGCTCTGTTGCCCTATACATATACTACCAAGATGTCTGGCACTGGGAAACTGCATAGGAAGTGGGCTAGGTTTTAATCAGCCAGCTTTAATCTGGCCCTCCAACAAGGCGGACAAACTGGTGACAAAGATATTGTCTCGGCCTGCAGCGCATTTGACAAGCGGATTACGGAGGCATTAGATAGAAAGGCTCCATGGTCCTCGAGTGCGCCTGGGAGACAAATAAAAACAGCACCATGGTTTAATGACAAACTCAGAATAGCTAAATCCGCTTGTAAGCACCTTGAAAGGACATGGAGGAAAGACTTCTCAGATCTCAAGAAGACTGAATACAAAATCCTATCAAACACTATCACTCCCTCATAAGGAAAGCTTGGACCACCTACTATAGTGATAGGATTGCGACAGCTGAAAATTCCTCAAAGGAACTCTTCACTATTTTTAAAGAGATTTAATCACTAGCAAGAACCAAAGCTCCTAACACCAGCTCTGTGGACTCTTGCAACTTGGTGGCAGACTTCTTTACGGAGAAGGTAGAAAGGATCTATTCTACCTTCTCAGATGAAGCACTTAATCAGTGCTCTGATAGCGATGGAACATCCAACATAGCGGAGGCGGAATGCCTTTGTGGTTTTGTTCTCCTCTCGTGTGACAACCTCAGAGGTATAGCCTCAAGCATCAAATCAGGCTCACCTAGGGACCCCACTACTCCTAAAGTGTTAAGATAGAGCCTAGAGGTCCGATCGCCCTACATCAGCCACCTCCTTGATCTCTCTTTTACTTAGGGAATGGTCCCAAAAAGGGGGAAAGAGGCGATTTTCCTCCCCATAAAAAAGAAGCTGAGTCAATTGGAGAACCTGCCTCCAATTTCACTTCTGCCTTACTTTGTCAAAATAGCAGAAAAAGTGGTCAACACTCAATTGATAGCCCATATCAATAAACACAACTTACATCACTCTACTCAAGCGGGTTTTTGAGCAACCTACTCTACTGAATCAGCACTGCTCCGATCCACAGAAACCATCCGCAATCATGTAGATGAGGGCCAGACACGCAACTGGAGGTTTCATTAGCACAAGCCAATGATGAGGCAGCCATCAACTTCTTGACTTGCCTACAAGAACTGACGTCTTGGATTTAGAACAACTGTTGGAAACTTAACGGCAATAAAACAGAAGTTCTAGTGGTAGGCTGAGCCCCCTCGATTTGGTCCTCATCATGGTGGCCTCTGACTTTGTGACCTACCCCATCCCCCAGCGAACAGGTTAAGAACCTAGGGATGTGGCTGGACACCAAATTATCTTTTGAGAGCCACACCAGACGTGTGGTATGGAAATTTTTCGGGGTAATGAGAGGACTCCGGAAGACCCTTGATGTACTTCCCATGACAGCTAGAAAAACCATGGTCCACGCTCTGGTAACCTAACACTTAAACTATGGTAACGTCCTCTATTTGGAGGCAAGTAATAAATGTATGCAAAGACTCCAATGCTTTCAGAATGCGGCAGCTTGCCTCATTCTAATGCTGCCCTGGAGAGTTTCCTCTAACCAGACCCTTGCATCCCATCACTGGATTCCAGTGAGGGAGAGAATTATCTTCAAAGCCCTGTGTGTTAGACATTGCATCTTACAGAGAAAAGGGCCTACCTATTTACATGATGTACACACGTCTTACACTCCGACATACCTTCTGATATCAAGTGGGACGGGAAAGGTTAGAATTACGGCCATCAAAAGAGCAAGAATGGGTGGCTGATCCTTCCATTTTCCTGGCGGCCAAACATCAGAATAACCTCCCCGGGATTCTCTGGATGGATCCTTCGGATTCACTCTTTTGTAAAAAACTCAAAACGTGGCTTTTTCCGTCCTTAGGCCTTCCCTTGTAACTGTCTCACAGCACTGCGTCCGAAGGAGTTCTTTGATGCCGCAGTGCGGGGACACACTAGTCCGTGTAGCCATGCGCTTTATAAATTTGTTTATCATTATTATTATTATTAACCCCGCTAAAAATAAAAATCCTGCTAAAAGAAAAGCAGCGTAGAGTGCAGCGGCCTCAGCAAGGACTGGCTCACACGGAGGACACATGGAGACAGGGCCCCTAACCCTGCCAACACCCATGAAAACGGAGCACACGTAAATCCATTAAGGGGCCAAGACCGCAAGCTAACTATCATCTCATGGAACATCGCTGGGCTATGTAATATTTTCAGGGACATGACCACTCTCGATTACCTTGCACAGGGGGACATATTGTGCATTCAGGAAACCTGGGCGAGGTCAACGACCCCAATAGCTGGCTTTTACGAACATTTTAAATCAGCAACCAAAAGGACGATCTTTGGTCGCCCGTCAGGGGGACTTTCCATCTTCGTAAGCCATGCCTGCAAAATTAATGTAATAGAACTAAATCTTGAGTCACCTGACCTGCAAGCCATCACAATAGAAGGGTTGAGAGCGGGTCAAAAACCCAGCCCCCTTTTATTAATCAATTGCTACCTCAACCCAGCAAAATATCAATCGCCTCAGGACTTGGAATCACTCACCATCTCTCTGGAAGACCTACTAATAAGCCGTTTGCACCATGATGTAATAATTGCGGGTGATTTCAACCTTAGAGGCCTGGACCTGATCCCTGTGGCACCCCCAAGTAAGAAGTCAGCCCCATTGATTGAACTTCTCGCAAATTTTAATCGCAATCGACCCACGGGACACAAAAAATGAGCCACCCCGCATGGACCGCTAATTCGACCTTTAGGAATGTCTCCACTATAGATTATATCTTCACCAACGAAGGAGTGGCTCACAAACTTTGCAATTTTACAGTGGACAACAGAGTCAAAAGCGCCCAAAGGCCCCTCCGTTCCATATTTAATCTGGCATGGGAACAGGTGGACTCCCATGAAGTAATTGGTATGACCACAGGCGGAGAACATCATGTAGTCCTCAAAAGAATGAAATGGTCGACCAATCTCAGCCATAGACTTTCGGTATATGTAGCCAACGGGGTGGCAGAACTAAGGCCACAAGACAGTGTGAATATCATACACCTATGGGAAACACCGACCACGGATATATTGAAGTGCCTGGGCATAACTCACCAATCAAGAAGCTGCCAAAAAAACACCAGGCCAAGCCACCTAAAATTGCGGAGCCTGATACAGATGAAGCATGCACTCAACAAGGCAAACAGGGCAAAATATAAAGTCACCCCCCTGCCAGGGGGGCCCCCATTGCCGTTTTGCGAGCCAACTACAAAAAGAAAATCTGGGAGCTGAAAAGACAGCGGACCGAACAGAATTGTCTGACAGTGTTTTCCTTAATCAAAGAAAAAGACAACAGCAAGCTTTGGCGCTACATCAACAACCAGACCCCTAGAGGCGCGCACAAGGAAAACAGTGTTGCAGGGAAAGTGTGGGAACAGTATGCAAAGGGGCTGTATACCAGTGAGCCAAACCGGCCGACTCCCCGCAAAACCGTGTGGTCCAAGGCGGCAGCTGCTACCATCAAAACTGAAAGCGCCCCGACAGAAGACCTAAGACCGACCAGACCAGGACAATTTTCAGAGGCGGAGGTATCAAAGCACATCAAGGCCATTAGAACCGACGGCGCCCCTGGCCCAAATGGGATCCCCGCCCTGGTTTTTAAGGCCGCCCCAGTCTTCTTTGCAACCATACTTACTCCTTTATACAACCACTCATTCGCAACCGCAATCTTGCCAACTTCCTGGAAAGGCTCAATCTTATTTCCCATTCATAAAAAAGGCGATCAATTGAACCCAGCTAATTATAGACTCCTAGCCCTTCTTGACATTGAAGCTAAGGTATATGCCCGCCTTCTCTTAAAGGACCTGGAGACCTGGGTGGATAAGAACGTCATTCTTCCGCCCTCACAGACTGGCTTTAGGGCTAACAGTTCCACTCTGGATAACATCATAGCGCTTACTTACCTCGCGAAGAAGGCTAATACGAGGAATAAGCTGCCCCTGTTCTGTTGCTTTATAGACTATTCTACGGCCTTTGACCGAGTGAACAGAAGCCGGCTTTGGGCAAAACTAGAGTCCTGGGGGCTCCCCAAAGCCCTGCTAAAAGCCATAAAAGCACTTTATGAGGGGACATGGGTCCAGGTGAAACTAAGCCCCACAATCGCAACAACAAGAATTGCCACCAACTCTGGTTTAAAGCAGGGGTGCGTCTTGGCCCCCCTACTTTTTAATCTTTATACAGCGGACATGGAGCAAGCCCTGAAAGATGCCAACCTAGCACCTCCAAGACCGGGGAAGCTAGTCTTGGGAACGCTCCAGTACGCAGACGATACAGTAGTCATGGACCACACCAGGGTAGGGCTTCAAAGAGCCTTAAATAGTCTTGCCACCTACAACAAGGAGAATGATCTATGGATCAATGTGAGCAGAACCAAGATAGTAATCTTTGGCAAATACCACCATAAAAAAAAGCTTCATGGTCCCTGGGGGAGCACCGAATCATCACGGCCCCATCCTATAACTATCTGGGCATATGGGTATCTGAGAGGGCCACCGCAGTTGAACATCTGAAGGAGCTAAAATTCAAGAATAGACAAAATAATACTGTCTTTAAGACGCTTAAGCCATCGCCTGGCCAGTTCCTCAGCAGAACCGATGCTGACAGTACTCAGGGCTAAAATGATCCCCGCCATCACGTACGGCCACATAGCCTACCCAGGGCCATTCGAGAAAGTGGTCCACGCGGCCCAGGCGAAAGCATACAAGATGGTGTCACGGGCCTCCAGACAGGCACGGAACAACACGCTAAGACTAGAAATAGGCCTGAAACAACCAGAGTTGGCACTACTGGGGGATTTGCTAAAATACTATATTAGAGTACTGCAATCGCCCGAAAACACCTTAAAGCACTTCCTAAAAACCATCTTCGGCAAAGCAGGCTCCCCATGGCACTCCAAGGTGGAACTAGCCATTGACGTTATGAAAATCGAGGGAAGGAGCCTGTACCTTCACGAAATTCCTTATTCTGCCAAGGCCCAAGCCGTTAAGCGCCAAGTCCAGTCCATCTCTTTCGGGCTTCACCTTTCTTCGCTCCTGCACAACCCACTAACTCTGGCCCTGGACAAGTCCTATATCCCTGGCAAACCCCAACCATACCTGCAAGATTAATTAGCAACCCATGCAAGACAGAAAATTCTGCGCCTCTTGGCCCTCAGGATCGCGGACTTCAACCCAAATTGGGCACGAACGGATGGAGCCATTGCTTGCCGACTATGCAACTATCGCAGAGAATCCTGGCTACACCTGCTATGTTGCTGCACAAAGTTGGCCAGCAATCGACAGCGAATGCTGCGTCCGGCATCACGGAACTTAGGCCATAGAACATGCAGAGAGGCCTCGGACTGGTGCTTCTCAGAAACTACGACCTGCTTGTTAGCCAGGGTTGGCAAGTTCATCCATCAAGTTAAAAATGTCACTCGATTCCCAACCAAAGGCTACAGATCCGGTGGGCCCTGACAGTGGGCTTAGCGC
This sequence comes from Lissotriton vulgaris, assembly GCF_964263255.1. Taxonomy (NCBI): domain Eukaryota; kingdom Metazoa; phylum Chordata; class Amphibia; order Caudata; family Salamandridae; genus Lissotriton; species Lissotriton vulgaris. The sequence goes on from NW_028245015.1 coordinate 213,164, forward strand.
TTTCCCTGCCGCCCCAATGTTGTCAGCTTACAGTTAATTCAGGGAGACGTCACAAAGTAATTGGAACCATCGGACTGAGGTATTTAATCTGGGTCGGCTAAGGATCTGATGAAGAACCTACCCACTGTCAACTGGCTCCGCAGCGTGAGTGATGATGCCGAACTTCGACTCCTCTCTCAGACTCCAGTAGGCGTGGACTCATGGAGAAATCAAAACTCTTATTGTTTTAATGGAACTCTGATTGGACAAAAGTAGTCAAAACATTCAGTTTTGTAACTAAATAGTTGCACTCACGGTTTTACTTGGAGTAGGGCGGGTCGGGGGGGGATTTCATTGTATTTTACTGTAGTTCATTGTATTTTATACTGTAAAGATTTTAAGTAATCGCACAGTTTATTTATAAAAACAAGTCTGGGAAGCATGTTGAAAAAAAAAAAAAAAAAAAACATATTATTATTATTATTACTATTATAAGTATTATTATTATTATTATTGTTATTACCATTATTATTATTATTATTATTACTATTGGTATTATCATTGGAAAATTAAGGGCCCGGTGGATGAGTACGTGTGGAATAATGTGTCTTTTTTCACTTTAGATATGATAAGGTTAGAGAGAAAGCCGCCATTGGGCGTGATAGATGTATCATTGACGTGGAGTTTGTCTTTATTCTCATGGATGCCTTCCCTTTACTTCTTGTATTGGTAATTGAAGGGCCCATGGATGAATAAGTGTGGGATTGTGTGTGATTGTTTACTGTGGATAAGGTAAGGTTGGCCAGGAAGATAACAATATTATGCAATAGGGAACTCGTAGAGCGCATGTACACCATAAGGTCTCTTGGTTCTAAGGTAGTGGTGAAGCAGCAGCTAGCAGCCGAATTATCCGTAAGCTTGCCTAAACAGCCAGGTATTTAAGAATTTTCTTAATCCCACATAATTGCCTGATAATGTTATGTCGGGGGGTAGAATGTTCCATGTGTAAAGAGTCAATACAGTAAATCTGGTCCCTCCTAGCCCCTTTTTTTTACTTTTTCAGGCAGTGGGTAAATTCTGATGAGCTGATCTAAGATGGTGATTAAGGGTGCAGCGCTGAATTCTAGAGGGCAGGAAGGTTGGACTTTTGGCCTGAAGAGCTTTAAAAATAATGCAGGCTGTTTTGAAAATGGTCCTCTGAGGTACCAGAAGCCAGTGTAGCTTATTCAACAAAAGCTTAGTGTGACAGTGTCTATCCTGACAGGAGACCAGCCAGCCTGCCTGATTTTGAACTAATTGCAACATGGTATTCAGGTCAATAGGGAGTCCCAGATATGGCGCATAAGTATTATCAATCCAGGATATTAGTTAGGCTATTGGATGGCAGGTTCCACCATGAAGCATCTTCTAATTTTCCTTATTCTCCAAAGTTGAAGAAAACAGGAGGAAGGCACAGCTTGTAGCTGATGTTTCAGGGATAGATCCCCATAAACAAGAATCCCAAGACTTTAACCGCATGCGCGCTAGCGGTTTTCCCACTGCGCGCTGAGAATTCGAAATTTGCGCGTTACGTGACACAGCCAGCTCGTCATGCGCGCAGCGCAGGTAACGCCCGTGACGAGCTGGCTTTGTCATCAGCGCTGAAGGGGTTAAATGGCTTCCTTGGGTGTGGGTAGTAATCCCATCTCACGATGGCAAAGGTAGGGATTTAATTGATGCAGTGTACTACCTGTCTGCAAAATATAGACTTGTATGCGTCCTGAGAGAGGGAATATAAGGGGATGATTATGTCAGAATATGGATCTCTTAGAGGTTATATTAGTCTATTAGAGCATCTGTAACCTGAGACTTAAGATGTTTAAGATGTTATAACGCAAATCGCACAAACTAGGATGTATGAACACATTGACAAAAAGATGTGACCCTACTCATCTGCCCGCCCACTGTTCCATGCCCATTTTACATCACCATTAGCATGAGATGAATAAGCTTGTATATAAACATGAATGTTCACCTTGACCAATGGACATTTTGAGGTGTGAAATCTGCACCCTCTAGTCACCCCACACTGTACATGACATATTTGGCATATCGTATCAACTTTTTTGAGTAAAGTATGGATAATAACTATGCTCGTGACGCAGTTGTGATTCAAGAATTGGATATTTCTTTCACATGATGAAGTACAGTTATGCATGTCACCCTAATCCCACCACAATGTTTTGACACTTTGAGGCTGTTACAGTGCACCTTAGAAAGTCTTTGAAATTTTAAATCAGTTGGCATTCCATTGGGATTTGTCGAGTTTGGGCAGTCACAAAATATTCACTATTGGGTGAAATTGGTGTTCACCTATATAAAAATGGTGGATTGACTGATCCCTTGCATATGATTATTTTTTATAGCCCTGAAGAAGTCAAGTGGGTAATTCCCCATGACTAAACACATGTTTGCTGGGCAAAATCGTTAGAATTAAAGAACATCAGAAATGACTTTTGATTATTTGGAGAGGTCATAGAACTATGTTATTTTATTGTGTATGCTAACAAATTAATTTATACAAAAAATACATTGAAAGGTGAATAGCCCGTGTGTAGACCAGTGTGTAGTTTAGAAGTGTGGGCTTTAGGAGTCCACGTGGAGGGCTTAGGGTGTTTCCCCCTATCTACTGCACCGCTCTAAGAAGAGAGGCGACAGAACCCCACAGTTAAGAAGCACCCCACCTGTAGGTTTCGAACATAAATGGTTTGCCTATCTGTTGGAAAACATAAACAATTGGCTATTCCGTTTGGTGGGAATGTTTAATTTTGCTTCTTTTTAATATCCTATCTATTATTTTTAATTTGGCTTTATTCACAATTGTATTTTTTAGGATGGCTTTCTGTACAGTGGAAAAAATAAGAAAATGTTAAGACAGCAGGAGCAGGGATAACGGGCAGAGCATAATGAGCGGGCACAAGGCACACTTGGGCATCTTCAAACACCTACCAGGAGGAGGTGGCTGAAGTGTGCTCAGACAGCAGAGCTGCTGGGGAGAGTGCAGTTCTGAGATCAAGAGGTCAGAGGACTTTGTATATTCCCTCTAGACAGTTACAAAATAGAGGGAATGTGTGAGCCCAGAGGGGCCCTCTCTAGTCAGGATGGGAGGATGTAGCTGAGAACAGCCCCACTTACATCTTAATAGGAGGTGTTCTGCCTTCACAAAAAGAATGTAGCACCTCCATATTGTCACTGCAGTTAAGGAGAAGCCAGGGTGGGTGGGCTGTAAATTCCATGCACTTAAAAGAACCTTTCTAGAAGCATTTTCCACCTTCCAGAAGAAGGGAACTAGGGTATAGAAATATAATCTTCAAACCCACCCTTCAGCTCACTATGGAAAGACTCTAAGAGAACTGCTTACTGTTTTGACCTGTTGTGTACCATGCAAGATTATATCAATAATGACTGCTTTGTTGCCTGGAGTCTGCCTTGAACCCTCAGAGGCCAGCCTAGCTGTTGAACCATGCTTCCTCAGCATAACCCAGGAATACCAGAGTGAATCTAAGGTATAGCTTACTGGCCTACTGTCAGAGCCACATGGACACAAAAGGCTCCCATAATCTTGGCACTGTACATGGGCCCAGCCAGAGTAAGTCATGATCCCCCAAGTGGTGTACCACCAGTCCTCGACCCTTGATTGTGCTGCTAAATACACCCAGATGGCCACATCCCAAAATTAAGGACTTACATACTTCTTGGCCAAAAACTGCTCTATAAATCAGGAGGAAATCAGTACAAACTTGCTTGCCTATCCGCCCGAGGTTCATCGCTGGCCAGATTAACTTCAAGGCTTCTCATTCTTTCTCTGCAGCAGGAAATTCTGTTCAGCGGTCCTTGTCCAAAGGGGTTTCCAGCCTTGTAAAATTGCATTTGGTTCAAGCTCTCTGCCTCGAGCTGCTGGAGATTTTCAAACATTGAAATAAGATTTTTAAGTCCAAACCTAGAAATCTTCACTGCAGCTTTGATCCGAGGCTCCCCAAAGACAATGCTCCCTCTTTGGACACCACTCGCAGCCTTGCCCCACTGAACGTTTTCCTCTCAAAAGTTAAGTCTGAAGATTAGTGCTGACTGAGCCTAATCCACTTCTTGTATTTGAACCGTGCTCTATCAAGGTCAGCCATATTTTTTTTCACTGTGTCTCGGTCTGGCATGAGTAGATGTTGATGGTTGGCGCTTTGATCTTTTACTTAAAACTTTAACATTTTATAACTCTAGTTCTACTGATAGGATGTTTGTCATTTTGGTGCCAAATATTTATTTAAAATTGACTCAGTGGTTCTAAATTGGTGTGGGATTCTGCGTTGGGTTTTCAATTTAATACTGTTTGTGCGATGCATTAATACTTTGCACATTGTCATGGCCTGACTGCTTTTTCTGCCAAGTTACCCAGGGTTAAGCACAGATGTATTTAGTGGCTTTTTGTGGTTCACTCTGCAAGGGATCTTGACTCTTGCTTGCCCAGGGCTCACACCCCAGTCAACCAACAACCCAGTTTCTCACAAATCCTCAGTTACCAACCAACCTTCATATTACATTCTTTTTCAAGATTCTCTGAAGTCCCTAAAATATTTTACTGTGGCTAGGTATCATAAGATGACTAAATGTCTAAAATCTTTTGAAAATACTGTACCACCTGCTACTTTTCCTCTTCCCTGTCTCTCCTTTATCATCTAAACACCGATTGGGAAGGGAAACTAAACAGCCTACTACCAGGTTAAATCAAGGTTGTTAGGCCTATAACCTGCCTCTATGGTGAGGCAACTAAAATACGACCAAAATGTAATCGCATATCCGTCCCGGTAGCCTCCACTGCCACGTAATGTGGTCTCATTCTCTCAATCAATCAACAAGTTAACTTTAATCACACCAAAGCAAAAGCAAGCAAACTAACGCTGAAGGAAGTGACCCGCTTGGCCACCCGGGTCCCCTCAGACCACCTCTCAGACTCCAATAACAAATGAAGAGTCGGAGGAGCAGTGGATAATATACCAATATTTGTTTTATTCAGATTCACTCAGAGTGGAGCCCCGTCTGCACAGTCTCAAAGAGTGGTACAGAGGGTACTAAAGAACAGGAAGCAGTGAGATAAATCATGTACATTTCATAGCTGAGCAAAGAGATGCCCTAAGTGGAATTTTCCAGGCAGACGCAGCTGGACAGTGAAATACAAAAAAAGTTTTCAGTTCTTGTATCTTGCACAACCTAGCACAGTCCATGGTTGTTTTATCCTGGGCCTGCCATCAGACAAGTGGGAGAGGGCCTCTATTGGGTGGCAAAGCTATGCACTGGCACTAACAGTTCATTATTGCAGAAACAGCAAAGGATTAGTTTAGATCATATTTCAAAATGACATCTAAACAGAGAATGGTGCCGTAAATATGAACTTATATAAGGCACTGCGTAGGAATTCATAGGTCTATTTTAACAGTCCCTCCTTTTAGTATGAGCTAAAACATTTTTAACAAATGCAAAGAAGAACACAATTGCAAGTGATAATATCACATGAGGGTGGATTTATGAGCACTCCATACCATCACCATCAGAATGTAAAACAGCAAGGAGGGATGAATTCTCAAATATTCGCTCATTAACATAAATAAAATCATCAACATCTTTCTGAAACATTAGAGCAGCATGTGTGTCATGAATTGATATTTTCTTTTTAGGTGTGAAAACAGTGGTACAATAGGAACAACAAAAGAGAAGACACTGAACGATGACAAAACAAAGCATCGAGACAAATCGATTTTTCAAGAATCCAGCCCCAGCTCCCAAAAAGGGACCAACTCTAATTACCACTTTCCATTCTCTTGACATTTTGAAGAATATATAAAATGTGTTTGGTAAGATTATTTTCCATGTTCTTGATCCTGACCACACACTGATTACCAACTATAGCGTATACAACACCACTCTATTAGTTAGAATAAAATCCACTGCATATCTAGTCTGTTCCAAATATATCCACATATTCTCCAGCTGAGAGGTGATGTTGCGGAAAGCTGCCACTGTAATATTAGATAGAATTTGAAGCTACATCCAAAGTGTCCTCTAGCCTTCTCAATCCTGGCCAAGGAATTGCCACCCAATGTAAAAATAAAGGATGTATCCAAAGATGATGCCATTACTGTAATTATTGACCTCTATGTAAGTCACTCCCTCACAGAATTCTTTCGTTAGTGTCCTTTTAACCCATCTTATTTGAGGCTTGGCATATTTACAGGGAACACCCAAAGGCAATACCATTCCAAGGGCTACATCATCTTAACCATTATAGACATTGAAATAGGTCCCTTTGGGCAAGAAGATAAACCCTGGGTGTGCATAAATCGTCCCCTCATAATCCACTGCAGCCTACCTGGAGTTCATTCTGAAAGTACTTGGATCCTCTTTATTCACTAAGAGAACTATATGTTAGTGAAAATCTATTCCTAAACAATTGATATGCAATGAAATATCTGTCCTGTTCACAATGGAGCAACACGCAGGTTAATAACTGTCCTCTCTGGGGCTGTAAATTCCTTGTACTGCCAACCCACTAATCTTATGTTCTGTTTTTCCATATAAAAATGATCACAATATGTATTGTTATCACATCCTGGATAACCCACTCCCAGTGGCTTTCTATGGTATAGACAAGGCCCCGGATAACCAAATCCAAACACTCCTTACACTTCTGTAAACTGAGGTGGCCGAGTATATGTGTAATTTATGAGTGGCAATGGATATGCTGTCCACAGACTGGTGACAGATTGGTTGGGGAAACAGGCGGTCCCCTCACCAAAGGACCTCTTATATGTTTCCAAGAACACATTACTTGGGGCAGTTCCTTTAGTTCATCTAAGGAAAAGAACTTTAAACTTAATGAGTAAAGGCACGCTTTGAGCATTATCCAAAACCCATGACACCCCACACAGTATTATCACCAGTATCAAAAGGACAATGCATGTTATTTTACTTTTCCTTGACCACATCATATTACGTTGTACAGTAACCATTGGCTGTTGTACGTCAGCAGCCTTACTGCCAAAGGGATGCATAGTGAATTCAAAAGAAGGAAAATGCAAGAAAATATAAACGTTCCGAGTGTTCGTTAGAGCCTCACTGGCAGAGGCTGTTATTGTCCACCAATATTTTGGAGCTCTTGAGCACTGGCAATGGAGCTTACTATATCCTAAGCTCTTCTCCTAATCTATCCCATGTAGATAAAGGTGGTAACCTTTCATAGTATACTTTTTACCCCTGAGTAATGTTCAAACAACAAAGGCAAAGCGAGTACAGAATTTTCCCTTATTTCATGTATTTGTTGGTACTGTTGTTCTGTACTACCTCTCTTCAGTCCGTCCCTAATCGTTTTTCTCCTTTGATTCAGTAGCTCTCAGCTAAGGGCGCAATTTGTACCTGGCAGCCCCAGGCACTGTGTGATCAATGAGCAAAGTCTCCTGGATAGCTTGTATTTCTGTGGGACAGCGTCGTTCAAAACATCGTCATTCTCCTTGTCTGTTTGTGTCCAGGTTAGTTGAGCATATCAAAAATTCAATAGGGCGACCCAATATTCTCAAGAAACTGGGTATATTCAATAACAAAAAACAATATTCCTTAGGCAAATTATTTAAATTTTAACTTCACAGTTGAAGGTTTGTCACTAAAGTGAACATGAATTTCAATTCATCAAGAGAAAATACAAATAGTAAATCATTTGCTTTCATTCAATCTTCTTTGTTTTAATACAATATAATACAATCCACTTTCGGCAACAAAATGGTATACTGTTTCTTCAGTTGGTAAAAATATATACAGTATCAAACGCGTTTTTACCGACAAAGACTGCAACTAATGCGCTGTTTCATTCGCACTCTGATACGACGGAGCTAAATTAAATGCCCTTGGTGTTGTGTTATGTTCTACTCACCACTACTAAAGGATAAGAGTTTTTCCCATTGGTTCTCAGTCCATGGTGCAACCTATGTCCTGATGATGGTCTTGTTATATTATACTGTATGAGACCGAAACGTTGACGCAACGACACTTCTTTGTAAATAGTATCAACATTGATTAGGAAGTGTGTATATAGTTTGTGCAAGATTACTGTATATATATGGAAGATATGTAAATACTGTCCATATTCTCTACAAAAGTGTCTTTTGATACTGTATATATTTTGACCAACTGAAGAAACAGTATACCATTTTGTTGCCGAAAGTGGATTGTATTATATTGTATATACATATTCTTATGATTTAAAACGAAGAAGATTGAATAAAAGCAAATGATTTACTATTTGTATTTTCTCTTGATGAATTGAAATTCATGTTCACTTCAGTGACAACCCTTCAACTGTGAAGTTAAAATTTAAATAATTCGCCTAAGGAATATTGTTTTTTGTTACAGGTTAGTTGAGCATCGCTGAAGGGGACAAACCTGGGCACGTGCTCACATGTGGTGTCGAAAATACCCACTGGTCATATGACAACGGCAAAGCAATCCTCCAGCAGTTCTTTGGAGCAGCAACCATTACAGCCGTCAATGTCACCACCAGAACCTGCTCAGGACCTTTCCATCAGGGCTCCAGACTTTTTTTCCTCAGGAAGATCTTGACCAAAATATAATCGCCAGCCTGAATGTTGTGGCCGACCCCTCTGGTATAGGAGGTAGACATTCCCGTACCTGTTGGTAAATAGAATGTAAACTTTCTTTTAACTGGCCAAGATAATCAAGCAACACGTGATTTCAATATCGATTTACGAGGACATGGGACACCCCACTCATTTGCCAGACATCCAAACACAACTTCGTCAGGTGACAAGTGTGTTCTAGAATAGGCTGTAGTTCTTGTTGACAGAAGAGCTAACGGTAGATCATCTGGCCATTTCAACCCTGTCATCTTTTGGATTTTTGCCAATTTCAGTTTG